>NW_009647080.1:1308749-1339958 GCF_000708025.1 Charadrius vociferus
CCATTTCTTCTTCTCTGATACCTTCCTAAAACCTACAACACAGCAAACAGTGCATTAGGAGGAGGACAGCTTTTGTGCCACCAGAGTTAGCAAAGGTGGACGCGGACCTCATTGCAGCAAGGGACCCACACAGTCACAAGGCAACAGCTGGACAATGACGCATGAGTTACATACCACACCAGCTGGAGCTCTCTATGGGGTCAGAAGAGCAAGGGAACTAGAGACCTATTTCCCCCAGATTTGCCCCCAGATTCCATGTTTCTTCCTATGGAGTCCTCTGACACCCCCAGACACGGGTATGGACACAGTGCTAATTGCTGGATACTGTTCTTTCAGACGCAAATCATACCACTGCTCACAGCCAGGCACTGGCACCCATTCCTGATCTTGCAGGGCTGTTTCACCTAACAGCTCCCAACCTGACTTCCTGAAAGCAGCAGGGGACAGCTGCTGAAACCCCATCAATCCAGACAAAGTCAACATGACCTGTGGACGTGGTCCAGCTCTGCCAGGAAGGGCCTAACGGGGAGTACGGCTGAGGAAATATTATTGCAGCCTGGAGGCTTTCTCATGCAGGGTTCTATTTTGGTGCACCATTTCTTGTTGCATGAGCATACCCTGGGCATTTTGGGAACTCCAGATGCAGATAACACTTAGTTCTAGGCCACAATGTTTTTACTGATACAAGTTTCACCATCCTGATTTGGGTGCGAATCCTTGTGAACCTTGCAGGATTATATACTGTGTAATCACTTGCCATGGCCCAGAACATATAATGTGCCCACCAAAAAGCCCAGTAAATAAAATAACAGTGTTTCTTGCCAGTCCAAACAAACATGTTTCCATTGCTAGCAGAACAAGACACTGCTAACCCACAAAACTGCAGTGGTTTAGGACTTCATTTAATAGTAGCTAGAAAAAAGTCACACTGCTGTGAAGTGACAGAGAAACATGTGTAACACAATTCTGTCATCAACACAGAAGCAGTGGTTATATACAAGGAAATGTTTATTTGATCTATTTGCTAATGCACAAATCAACTTTGTCTATAACTATTTCATAATATGCATTCTCAAGCAATGACCCAATTTAAGGTGAGCTATTTGAGGCGATCACTGTATTTTTTCAAGCAAGACAGCGATTTGAGTAACCAACTATAGCTTCTCTGTCCACAGACTGCAGAGTTTGCACCAGGCAGAGGGCTGTAATAAAAACAAATTAACCTATTTTACTAGATCCACGTTAATTATTTTTGCTTGAAAAAAAGAAAGAAACTCTGACTTAGCTAATGGGAAATCCCCAAGGAACTGGATAAAGAGGTCGTGTGTATCCACTTGCCCTAACCTTTGTTTGGCCTTTTGGCTAAGTACAAGGGGCATATCAGTTAAGCATCTGACGTCTTCTCTCTGGGAAACTCAGTGAGTTAATAAGTCATTTCAAACTATTATGATTTTGATGCATGGAAAAAAAAAAGGAACTTGGCTTTCCTCAGACAGTACAGCTGGGTAAGTACAGAATTTCCCGGCACTGTTTAAGCCTGGGTGGGGTGGGAAAAAGAAAAAAAAGAAAAAAAAAAAAAAAAGAAACAAATGAAGTTTATAAAGAAGGAGAAAAAAATAACAGAAATCCTGCCAGGAAGTCAGGAAATCTTTCCTTCCTTGTTTCACTTATGGAGATCAAATAATCCAAATTAAATATGAATTCCCTTGCAAAATGCTAATGAGTCTACTCAAACTAGGGTGGCTAAGGTGCTGAGAAGCCACAAAACTCAGCTCCAGTCCTTCAGATATTCATAGAAGCAAGTAGCTTAAGTGATAGGTCTTGTGTCTGCAGGATCAGCACTCCAGACAGTCCCTTAAGGAGGAACTCTCTTGTGTATGTCTATGGCCCAAACCAGCTATATCCAAGTCCTCACTGTAGACCTGTAGGCACTTCCACAGTACAAGTAAAAAACAGCAACTGCAGGTGAGATCATATGATCACAGCAAAGCTACTGCCATGTCTCAGGGAGATCTCGCCCCCCCAACAAAGGAACACGCAAAGGATTGCTAGCATCTTTCCCAACCTGTTGCACTGCAAAGTGAAATGGCATTAACCATCATGTAAATGGGATGACCCGCTTTGCTCTGTACTGCAGTGGATGAGATAGCTCACAGCTATGCCTGGCCTTCAGGTGGGAGGATGGACTTCCAGTCTCAGGAAAGGACCTTCTTATTGCCTGTCAACTTAGTCTTCTGTCAGCCTGTATCCCTACTCTCAAATCAAATCTACAGTTTCATTGCATTAAATCACATATTTTTCACCTGATCACCTCCAAAAGAATCAGCATGTGCTTTTCAAGCCCTACAAAATCTACATATCACACTACATGTCCTCACTTAAAAAAAACAAGCAGTGCACAAACAAATTAAGTCAACAGAGGGTGCGTGGCAGAAGTCAAACCCACTTTCTGAGTATTATTCATGAAATGACCAGTCTTCCCTCCTCTTACTTTCATTGTGGCTTCCCTAAGCTACAAGATTTTTCTGCCTAGGGTTTTCAAAAGGTACAAATATCACTTAATATGCACAGGAAAAAATTCAGGTCCATGCCTACACACAATATGTGTTTATGAATATTTGCTCCACATATTGATTTTACAAATATTAGTGACTCCCCTGACTTCCTTCCTGTGGCCGAGCAAGAGCAAGCAAGAGCAAATAATTTTTTAAGAGAAGTCTGAAGTTAGGAAATACATCATGCAGATGTATGCAAGCCAGTACCTCCCCCACACACCCAAGTTTAGCAGGCAGATCTTTCAGAACCAGCTTGCAGGAGGTGGCTCTGCAAACATTAAGGCTTTTTAAAGCAATGCACAGGTACAGGGATGATTTTCATGTCAAGAAAATAACGCTAACTCCATTAAAAAAACCTGCTCAATGCAGTGGTTCACAGACCTGTGAAGTCAGAAGAGACCATTGGGATCCCACCCAATGCAAAACACAGCCCAGGGATTTCATCCAGCAATTCCTTCATTAAGACCGTAACATTTGACTAATCTCAAACCTGTCTCCCAGAATTAAAATAAACTTAAATTCAGAGACTTCAAGGCTATGTCAACACTGCCTTGTGTAACACAGACCTGGGGGCAGGCCACTAAAGCATGACTGTGTGACCATATTGTGAACAACCTGTTGCTCAAACGCCTCCAAATCCCACAGGGCTTCGTTTCACTCAGGAGGAACGTTTCCAGGAAGAACTTGGCCAACCTACCTGCAAGGGGACATTTACTCAGGTTTGACAGGACAGGCATTGGCAGATTCAAGCCAGCAGGGGTGTATCTCAAGAAATGCCCTGTCCTGAACCCAGCCTATTCATAGTGTGAGGATAAGTTTCTTTCCTACCACATCGCAAATCTGGTCTGAAGCTAGTGTTCAGTTTGGACATGAGATGAACGGGAGAATGACTCTAAACTTGGAACCACGCTCAAAAGGCAGCCCAGCCGTAGCTCACATGCAAGAAAATCCACCATCGCTCCATTTGTCATGTTCCCTCCCATCTGAACCACTCCCAGCAAAAAGCAAACGCATGAAATCCTTCCTCACTGAGGGCATAATTCTGCAGGTTAAAGAAATGCTCAGTATAACACTGTTTCAGGGGAAAGGGTGCAGTTATGCAGTGCAGCCCTATTAAAATCAGCCATATGAACTAATCAGTGATGTAAGTCATCGCAGTGTTTGGCCCACTTGCTCTAGTGAGTATCTGCTTTGTACTCGACTGCAGCTGCCTTGCACCTCCCGCTCCTTCTTTACTGTCTTCATGTAAATCAAAAATCAATCAAACCTTACTTCATCAGTAATAAATCAATCACTCGGATCTCTCGACTATAAAACAATGACCTTGTGGCTGCAAAGGCAGAGTACTTGCAAGCACGTGGATAACAGCCAGCAAAAGAGAGAAATAATTATTTTTACATATGTATTTGTTATAGTTCACGGAAGGTCTTTTTTGTTCTGGCCACATCTGAGCTCTCCAGAAGGGCTGTACCAATAGAGATTCTCATTTCTTGCTTGCCAGTCACCCCCAGACAAATCAAAGCAGTCCTAACCTCTTTACGTGTTATTTTCTCAGATTGTATGCTGTATTAAGACCTTTTTTCCTGAATACAAATGAGTAAAAGTGTCAGAGGCAAAGCAGAAAGGTTAGGGTGCATACAGTACATTCTTGGTTTCTTCTAAAGATCAGAAAACATCACCAATAAAAAATATTAAAAATAATAATTAAAAAAGACCCCAACACTCAACCACCGTCTACTGTCTTCCAAGTCAAGATAAGGAAATACCTCAAACTTTACACAAAGCCTTATATTACCTCCCATACAAGCAGAGAGGCCTGAGAATCAGTTGTATTGTTTCCCTTTCTCGCGCTGCATTCCTACAGAGCTTTTGCATTTGCTCAGAGCTTGTTGTTGTTGTTGTTGTTATTGTAAAAGCGAAGCTTACACAAGACAGAGAGCTTGACAGCTTTCCCACAATCCTCAGCATGTGGGAATAGCAAGTAACAAAGTGTTAACACCTGCCAACTGGTGGTTAGGTGTAAATGTCTCTGTTAACAACAAACACTGCTGCTAGCAGTCATCAGAGCAAAGCAGCAAATCTGTTCCCTTCTCCAATGTGGAAAACACCAAACAATAACAAAAAAGGCACCTAATTGCTTGATTAAGATGTATCAGTGTTGGAAACTGCTGATCTAGAACATTGAATCCCTGACATTTACTTCACTCTTGATTAAACAGAAATGTTTAAAACTAGCTATTGTGCAGGCAGAGGCCCAGAGCACTGTGTACCATCCAGGGAATTGTGACAGTGAAACTTTTCACAAAGAAGCAAAATCAGAGCCACCTCCTCTCTGCTGTTCCACAGAAGCATCAACTACTGAGACCCTCTGGCTATTATGAAGAGGGGATGGAAGAGCACTATGAAGGGTTAGGAGTCAGGTAACTCCTTCATTCCCTTCTCCCCATGTGGTGCTTCCAGGGAAACCTTGTGAAAAAGTGCAGCTCCTGCTCTGAAAAGTGCTGCTGAACAGGGAGGTCAGGCCTGTTTCTTTGTGGAGAGAAGGATTAGTTGTGTACTTCTAAAAATCATGTTTTCAGTTGGTGATTTCTGAGGCAACTTCATGAGCCAGGTGGCACTGATTTATCACTGATTTGCATGTGACTAATACATGAGACCTGAGGCTAAAAGCCTGCTTACTCTAGGTTTGTCCTCAGTAGCCAGCTTGCTTGTTTTATTGCCCTTTCCCTGTGACAAAAGGGTAAGGGAGAAGTAGGTCAACTCACTTGTCTCAAGTAAACTACAGATTGCCAAGTCAGAAGAAGGTAAACTCCATTAATCTACGCTACCCACAAAGGCCCACTGCTGCCCAAATCTCCCTACTGCGAACACAGAAACTCCAGCTCAGCTGGGGAGAGACATTAATCCTGGTTTCTATCAGCCTGCATTTCTTCAGTAATTGCTATGAGGAAAACAAATTATCCCATTCTTGAGGGGTGGGGGATATTTCACATTTATATCTTTTCCCTAAAGATGCTATCTGAAATATTTCAGACAACCATGATTGTACCTGATTAATCAGCTGGTGACCAGGACAACAGATAATTTTAACCTACATCAGCTCCCCAATCTAGGTCACAGGAGAGGAGGAGGGCTAGTGGGAGGCATGGGTCACTTCTTTTGGTGGTACTACCAATTTATGCCAGCATTAATGATGCATGAAACGAAGGCTTTCAATTGTCAGCACCTTGAAACAGAGGACACGTTCTCCTTATTTCCTGAAACATCAAGTATTTGAAAGTTCTACAAGTAGTAGATGGTTAATGGTAATAAATTGGCTTACAAAGACCAGCAGAGCTTTGTTCTGACTCTCAGCAACATCATTCACCAAATTGCTACAGTGAAGGCTCAAATAACATTTGATTAAAGTTTCCTGCAAATGGTTCTAGGGGTAGAAAATGGACAAACGGTTGTTGAGTTGGCCAAAAGTGGCTTTCTCCACTAGGAAAGGGTGAATCAGGTAATAAACTTGCCTGCCAGTGTGAATATTGACCTATTTACTGAGCTAGATATTTTCAAATAGCAGTTGGAAAGTGCTTTTGGTAGAGGAGGTTTAGGATCACCTGCACCGGAATAGTATTAGAGGAAAATTTCCAAGTTTCATGTGAATATTCAAGCCCCTCAGCAGCTGAATTTAGACTCTCAGTCACACGGTTTCTGTGACTCAGTCATTTGTTAGTCATCCTCTGCCCATTATATCTCAGGAAAGTTACAGATACCCATAATTAGAAAGGCAATCCCCCTCCTTCTGTCTCCTTTCTGCCTGCTCTCTAGATACCATGTCCTCTCACTCCCTTACTTACCAGGGGTCATGTGCATTTTCATTCCCATTCCCTTCCCAACTAGATTTATTTCCTTACAGTCTCACCTATTTTACGTCCTTACAACAGTCCCCATGTGCAGAATGCTCCAGGTTAACTGATGCACTCGCAGTCCTCTTCAACCCTCGCTTTTCCCAACCCAGCAGCCCCTCCATGGTCCTCATCTTTCTCTCTTGCACATTCTTGCACAGTCCGGGAGCATAATGCAAGAGAACTTGGTTGCTTCTGTCTAAACCTATCCTGGACTAGTTTCTCTAATTTGTCCGAGTTGTTCATCTGTAGGGCTGGCACTTCTGTGCTTCCCTCAAATCAGCATTGCTGCCTGACATGTTGTTGCCACTCTTGCACACTGTTCCCTCCATGCATCATTCTACCAGCTCTCTCTTCTTCGCTGCATCAAACAGTTTTCTTGGTTATGCCTTCCAGCCCACTATCTTCTCTTCTTGCTGTTCAGACAATCAACTCCCACCATCCCTCTGCTAGTGATAACTGCATTGATCACAAGCAAGTCTAGTTTTCCATGCACTGAACAACATATTTTGCAGTTCCGCAGTGTTTTCTTATTCTTCATTTGGTAAAGAACAGAGATCTCTGAACTAGCAAAGCCGCAGGGACGACTGTCCTTACTCAGACTGAAACAGTGAATCTCCTGTTCACCAGGACAATCATACAACAGATGCTGGACTCAATTATCAATGTCTGATCTGGAGCGGTCAAAGGAGAAGACTTGAGTGTGCATCACTTAAATCTCAGATTTATGCATCAGGTACTAGGAAGCAGGAGAAGACTGGGATGGACAGGTACACACATGCCTTTCTCACACTCACCACACTCTGAATAAGAAGATGAGAGTCTCTCTCACACAAAACCCATCCCTTTTAAAACTAATGAGTAAACTTTCTCTAAGAAAATATATTTTTGTGGAAAACTTCCGACCAGTACTAATCTCTCATCTCCTTCAATGCCATAAACATCCCACACTGACAGCTGTAATGCCACTGCCACCTTCCAAATTCTTCCTGACTTACCTTTTCTTTGGTGATAGAAGACAAGAGCTTTGTTATTGGTTTGTTCTTTCCTCCCAAACATGCACACACACTCTCCTGTATTTTATCTGAGGATAACCCCATCTTCTTCAGGACAGGTCATAACATGACAGCCCCTTGCCCAGCGGCACCCCTACCCCTTGGTGGGGTTGCTGGGCACTGCCAGTCTGCCAAAGCAGCAGTGCAGGTAGAGCAGCACACACCAGAACAGTAAGTCTACCTTAGATACCATCAGTCTGAACTTTATCCATTGAGTTTCTTTTTCAGATGACCAGCTCCAAGGCAGAGGAAGAGTCTTTCTCTTTGTTCAGACACTTTGTAGTACCCTGAGACCACAATGCTAGAATACGCCAGAGACAGAAAAGCTAAAGCTAATGCAGGAAAAACCAGCATAACCTAGTGGTTAAAGCACAGAGTCAGGATTCCTCTGTTGTCTTTGACACAGCATTTCTGTAGTACCTTGGCAAGGGCACAAAGTAAACTATCCAGGAGCAGTTTCCTGCTCCCACAGACACACAAAAGCCTGTAAAATTGTTGTAACTAATTCGCATCAGCATCTTTGGAAGTCTCCTCACCTGCATTTACCACACAGAGTCTGGCTCCATCCATGGCTTTACCAGGTGCTGAGGATTCTGGCAAGGTGGGGTTACATGCTTTCCCTGCTGACTCATACCTGTTCCTATGTTTAGTTTTAACACTAACAGGTTAACAAAGCTTTCTTCTCTAACTATATTCAAATGATGACTGAAAGCTACATCTGCATAGTGTTTTCCCATTAGGTCAATTGTGGCCAGTAGAGGAGCGTTTGCTACTGCTTATTTAGCTATGTAGGAACAAATAACAATTGGCACGATACTAGCCCAAAGAGGGAGAAGTATAGAGCTCCTGAAACATACTGCCAACAAAGCGATCATCAGCAGGGATGGGGTGGGCTCTTGACAGAGGTTCATTGACCTCACTGAGGGACTCAGCTCTGGTGTGTTCAATAGAACTCAGCAGAGCTAGCGTGCAAAGTTGTGTATACAGCTATCCTAGAAATAAATTACTCTCCCTACACTTTAGGAAATAGATCCCTTTCTTAGTAGTCTTTGAACACTAGAGATGAGTTGTCCATTCTGTTCCACACCAATCTTACTAGTTTCCACTACAGGCTCAACCCCATTACTTAAAACTGGTACTGATTATTTGTCTAATTGAAGGGCAGCTGTGAAAGAAATAGTTCTGTTGGTGATGGGATGGAGGGCTCAAATGGACAAGTTGGAACAACATAAGGACAACGTAAGCCATAAGCATGTGAAAAGTACTTCAACACGTACCTTCTTCTGAAGTCAGTGGTGCTGGCCAGCTTGGATGGTTCCTTGAAGGGTTTAAGGTCTTGATGCTAGGCAAAACTTGTTTCTGTTTCTGTAGATCAAGGCTCCAGCAGCACACTTTGATATCCAATAAAGGGCACTGCTTGCCTTTCGTACTTCACCAATGATGTGGAACCTTTTCACTGCTGAAAATCAGATAATTGGAGGCTTAATAAAAAGGAATATTTTGGCATGGTTTTACAAAAATCACTCAAGTGAAAGGCTCATAGGTTTATTGTCTGGACCAATCAAAACAGTCTTGCAGAATCTTACTAATGCTTGTCAGGTCCTGAACACTGGAGTTGTCTCGATCATAAGCACTAAAATCCAAAGAACAGCCCCTAGCAAGAGGCAAATACATAATCACATATCACCAACCCTTTGGGCTATACAGTTACTCAAAGGCCCTGCATCTAAGACAGAGCTAAATTTGACATCTGTGTGATCCGATCCTTTGTAAACAAAGGACAGCATGGAAATAGTCAGCTCTTATCTCTAGTTCCTTCTTTCAGCCTCTACTCTTCAGCACACAAGATGATGTCTTTCTTACCCAAGGTTGCTTCAAGCATCAGCACAAGCAGGCTATGTCTCCAGGTCCCTTTCTGTCCTGTTGTCCCACATTTGTTTTCTGTCTGAGAACACAGCCATTTGCAACACCAGAGCTATGGGAATTCTGGCAGTGAACAAACTGCCCTGTTAATGAAGGGTCTTGGGGCTATTTGCATCTTTGGGGGATTTGGATGCATTGCAGGGCGAGGCTGGGCCTCATTTTAAGAGAAGGCTCCAGCCCACACCAGTGCCAAGAGGCTGACTAATGTAATTATTTCCTTGCGAAGCAGCGTTTTTCAAAGTGCTGATTCTTATTAAGAAAAAGGAACGGATTTGGAGCTCATATTTTGATCTGGTGCCCAGGATTATTTGGAAATTCTTTTTCCTGGAACGAGACTTTTTATTCCAAATTTCTCCATGGTGGGGAGAGAGGGTTTCCTGGGCAGAATTAGAATAATGATTACAGCCTGTATACAATCAGCTCTAACCACTGTGGAACTCCAAAAATGAATGTTATTGCTCAGTGGCTTCATTGAAAACAGAAGTATTATTTAACCAGAAGGATGGCAACACATGGAAATAGCTCATTATCATATTTTCTCCCTATTTGAAATGTCACATTCAGTATGTATCTTTCACGTCCACTACACTTTAATTAATTTGGACTATGTTTAAATATATTACACAGCATGCTTTATTACAAAATTCTGACACATTCCCATTGATGAAACACGGCTTTCTTTCAAACACATGTAAATGGTAGTAGGAGTTACCCTCCCTAAATATTGTTTTAAATACAATAAGAATACCACATCATCTCTGTATCAGCCTGTGTTTTTCTGTGGCATGGAACATATATAGCAAAACCCAATGTTACATCCAAAGCTTGCTGTTTATTGAAGGGCCACTGATGTTAACATTACTATTTCAGGTCTAAATCTTAAGCACGTACCTTATTTACATAATTGCAAGACAAACATATATTTTACTCAATGGCTGAATAAGATTCCAGCAGTGTGATTGCCTAGGAATTAAAAAGTAGAATTGCAGGGTGTATGCGTGAGATGAAAATGGCTTGTTTTAACACAGCTGGTGTATCTTATCTTCTGTGCACTTTCAAACACAGCTCTTACAAAGGATGGTTGTCCTCCTCCACCCAGGTCTCCAACAAAGCGGAGGATTTATTTCATTTGCAGACCTTCATCTGTAATGCAGTCACTCCAACAGTTACTTCTGATTTATACTTGCATAAGCAACTGAGGGAATCACAGTAGTTTTAAAAATAAGAGAGTTCACTCAAACTCTAGGGTTTCTTGAACTGAAATCTTATGGTACATGAAACTCTATGTTGAGCAGGACCGAGGAGTTTGGAGAAGGTATGACTAATATCTGACCGGTAATATGTCATCTCTCTACTATTGTCTCTGTTGAGGTACTCAAGAATTAGCTGCTGAACTACTGTAAAACTATCTTAGTTTCAACCATCTTGGGTTCAGCAAACACCTAACGATATTCTCCCTTAAAACATATCAGCAGCTGCCTCCCCAGGGCAGTTCTATCCCATTCTATCATGCCAGTCTCACTAATTACCACCAAGCACTGACAATGCTTGTACTAGGAAGGAATCTCCTTCCTTGCTACTTGTGCATTGTTCAGGAACCACTCGGAGCAAAGGCTGGTGAAAGAAACCTGCTTCAGTCACTGGGAGCCAGCTGACTTGTGTATCTCACACAACAAGCCTCTGCATGACATTACAGTCAATCTCAACAGCTTGTTCTGAAACATGTTCCAGGGACAGCTCTTTGGACCCTTGCTTCCTCATCTATCCTCCTAAGACATCTGTAATCAAAGCTTTATTCTCTAAGTCATGCATTATTTTTTTTTTAATTTTTTTTTTTTTTTTTTTGCCTAGCAGATGGCTTTTTTCCAAAATAATTCCTCAAGCAAAGATTCTTATCATGGGGAAGGTAATGCTGTTCTGAAACAAACTCCCAGATGGGGCCCGTGTGGAACAGTACTCCTGGAATACACATGTCAATTCCTTAGATAAGGGAAAGCCGTTAGACTGTTGATCACTGTGTGGATGCTGCCATGAAGGAACAGCACGAATTTGCTCTGTGCTGTTAGACACTCTACTACTTCTTTTTCTGTGAGTGCTCTCTCCTCACCCCCTCACCCCACATAACCCTTTCCTCAGGAAACATTTACATTTAGAAGAAAAGCGTTTCCCAGCAATTGAATAACAACAAAAAAGTTGCATTTAGATACAACACACAATGTCTGTCTTTAAGAATCTGTATTGGTTTTATATGTAGTTCATTCTGTGACTTGTAATAAATGAAAAAACATAATTTGGAGAAGACTTCAAAAAACAAAAAAAAACCAAAAAAGTGAACTCGGTTGCTGGAGCCAAAAGCAATAACTGCAACTCACTTTCTCCCACTTCTTCACTCCTTCGGACCCAAGCATTACTGTTGCAATCCTTTTTTTGTATTTTATGTGGGTTTTTTTATTTGATATGTGCATTAAAGGAACGCTCCAGTGTAATATAAAAAGATACTATAATCGCTATGTCTAATTACAAAGAACAGCTAAGTGCCTAATACGAACATGCAATAAAAAAGCATAATTAACAATCAAATCGAAAGCCACCAACACGGCAATCTGATGAGGCAGACTAGGAAATAGTACTTAGCTCTTCCCTTACCGTGCATGGGGAACCAGAATGCTTTGCCGTGTGAGAAGATTGGACAGGGTGCTAGATAATCTCATCTTGGCTCCCTCTCCCATGAAAGGTTGGACCAGATGACCTTTAGAGATCCCTTCCAACCTAGGCTATTCTGTGATCTGCTCTAATAGATGGCTCTCAGCTTAACCACAGCTTTTACTCCTTGGTTTCTTTCTAACTTCAAGAGCCTGCTCTTGCTGTTTGGTTGGGGTTTTTTCCTCATTCCCCAAAGTAACAAATGTGAAATTTTATCCTTTTGGCTGCTAGTGGGCAGGATCTTGTGTTCTTTAAACATTTAGATTTTCCATCAAAATCATCAGGAATATATTAAAACAAGCAGGCCAGTTTCCATCTCTTGGCACAAGTCAATGAAGCATTTAGATGTACATGGAGCGCAAGACTGAGTATGCAATTGGCAGCTTCCAAAGAGGAGCAGATCATTTAAAAGTGTTCCTGAAGGAGCAGTATTTCTTTACCTGGCCACAAGCACCCCCACTAAGAGAAACAGTAAGAATACACAGTGTCTTGCCATCCACAGTTTCACTGGAATCAACAAGCAATTTGGGTTTGTTTTGTAGGCCTTTGAATGTCCAAAGACCACCTTGTATTAAAGGTTTTTATTATTCTCATCCATATGCAGGTGGATGGGAGTCTAATGAGCCAAATTCCAGCCTGAGAGACTGTTTAACCTTAAATCCTCCCACCAGAGGCACGAGTGACTTTGTTGAATTTGAAGGTAGAAGGAACAAAGGGAAGTGAGATAATGGGAACGTTTTTTCAGAGGTTCTCAACACCATTGATCCAGAGAAACAACCATAGTGATTTAAAAGAAGATACCCTGCAGAAAAAAAAAAAAATATATACTTTACTTTGCATCTCATGTGTAGAACTTGATGTACACTTGTTTCTGTGTGACTTCGCAGTGCAGCAATAGCTTTTAGGGATGATAGCAAGAGAAGATTCATCAGCAACCATACTGACATCTGAAGAGGCATACGCTCACAGCCTGTTCCCTTTAACCTGATATTTAAACCCACAAGGTATAGATTTACCTTGGATAACGCCATTTTCCCTGTACACAAATTTGTGTGTTGTCTGTGCATTTAAGATAATTTCAGCAGTGGGCAGATATTTACTAAAATCCAGATAATGATGCTATAATTATGAGAGGGACAAACAGAAACATGCCAGAAAGCACTGGTTGGTTTTGTTCTCTTATTTCTATTCAGCTTTTGAAATAAATTTTAAATAAGTATTTTTTTTTTTTAGCAGAGGACAAAAGGCGGGAGACAAATAATACTTCTTGCAAAAGCATTTTCTATAGATCAGTTCCTGCTAAGTCATCCTTTCATTCACAGGCCTCATTCATTTTTCCATGTTGATTTTGCAAAAGTCATTAAATAGCTTTAACAACAATAGAATTACAAGTGTTCTGAGGAAGGGAGAAGCTTTTAGACAGATACAATATGTTTTTTTCCAGAGGAAAGTCGGTTACAATCAATTGGCTACAAAGATGATGTGAACATTCAAATCCTCCTGCAATTTCAAAACGTGTTGATTTAACAAAGGTTTAGGAATCTTAAGTACATTGTTCAGGATAGATCCTAGTCCAGTAGAGTTCTGACTACATAAGCCAGGCAATGATTTCCTCCAATATTTGCAATACCGTTCATTTCTTTGCTTAAGTATTCCCATTCTGCATGCAACTTCCCTTGATTTTATCATTACTGCAATTAATTGTCCTAAATCTAAAACAGTACTGGAAACTGAATTTAACTTAGACAACTCAGACTTCATTTGCAAGAGATTCACTGCAACATAATCTCTGCTGAAATGTTTACAAGCTGCCTGTAGAGGAGAACTAAAAGCCAAGAAGAATCTCAGAAAGAAGCCTGCAGAAACAACAAGTTTACCAAACTACATATGCCACGCCATGCTACCCCATGATTGCGCTCTTCTGTCCCCAGGGTCTTCAGGCCTACTGAGATTTATGGTATTTGATTTCAATTCTATACACTACACCCCCATTCAAAAGAAAAAAAAAAATAGTGGATTAATCCGCTATAAAGTGATAGGTGTGCAAAATCTAATTGCTACCGGCAGCCTGATGCAAAACCCTGCGTAAGTCTAAGAAAACTTCATCATTTGTTCCAGTAAGCTTTATCACTAAGATCTGTTTGCTCTTAGGGTTTTACCTAATACCTGCATGCTTCACCTGTGCCTGAGATGACATGATTCTCCCCATGACTTTTAACTGCAAGACTTGCTGTAGCAAAACCTAATCCAAAGAAGAAGAGATACAGATTTATCATCAATTCAGTCAGTGGGCATGGTCCCCACAGTATAACTTTCAGAAACAGAAATCCTAGCTGCTACCAAATGAAACGAAACACCGTGCTGTTGTCGTGGTTTAATCCCAGCTGGCAGCTCAGCACCACACAGCCGCTCGCTCACTCCCTCTTGTCAGCAGGATGGGGGGAAGAGAACTGGAAGGGTAACAGCGAGAAAACTTGTGGGTTGAGGTAAGAACAGTTTAATAATTGAAATAAAATAATAATGCTGATAATAATAAAATGTAAAATGAAAAGGAAAATAACAAAGAGAAATAAAACCCGAGAAAGACAAGTGATGCAAATGAAAACAACAGCTCACCACCAGTGGACTGATGCCCAGCCAGTCCCCGAGCAGTGGTCCCCCAGCCAACCTTCCCCCAAGTTTATATGCTGAGCATGACGTCATATGGTCTGGGATATCCCTTTGGTCAGTTGGAGTCAGCTGTCCCGGCTGTGTCTCCTCCCAACCTACTCGCTGGTGGGGTAGTGTGAGGAGCAGAAAAGGTCTTGACTCTGTGTAAGCACTGCTCAGCAATAAGTAAAACAACCCTGTGTTATCAACGCTGTGTCCAGCATGCACCCAAAACATAGCCCCATTCTAGTTACTCTGAAGAAAACTACCTCTGCCCCAGCCAAAACCAGCACACTTTCTAGAAATATCAGGAAAATAAACACCTTTTCCTGACTCCTCTTTGCCAAAGGGCAGAAGAAGTGAGAAGTCTGTCAAAAGCTATAGGCATTATTACCTTGACAGGACAAGGTGCATTTTTGGCTCTAAGTAAGAGATTGAGCTATTAAAGTAAAATTGTTGGAAAATTTGTACTCTTATTTCTAGATAGCTTTAGAGAATTCATGGCAAAGAGAGTCTGTGATGATGGGCTCTTGCTGTAGAGGAAAGGTACCCATCAGCTCTGAGAATATTCCAGAAATTCTGGTGTTTGCTGGGTTCACAAAAGAGAGAAAACACTGCCAGGCACACTATCCTATCTCGTATTACCAAAACCTTTAAAAGCATGAAAATATGAACATATTCTCTCACAGAAAGAACACACTGCTCTAGGCATACTGTACAGTACTTAAACCCAGCAGTATACACGCACTTTTACAAACATCATGTGGTCTTGCTCCTCCCCAAAAGTTTGGGGATTTCTTTTTTTTTTATTACTATTATTTTCTTTAACACCAACGCAAAATGTAAGTGTTCGGAGAATGAGGAGCACATGGACAGGTTATTTTTCAGTAGAATTAATAATCTATTTGTTAGTTGAATTGGCTTGCTGCTTATGGTTCCTGGACCATCCAGAAACAGTGAACCTGCTGAGTGATGGTACTAATGGCTTGGCAGGCTTCGTATATAAAAGGGGTACCTGCTTGTACAGAGACTCAGCCCACTTGCCTGGCAGGCACAAATTGGACATCCAATTAAGAACCTCATTTGGCATCCTAAAAACTGTGTCTGGCTTTCTGTAATTCTGAGGGTCAGTTCTGGGGGTGGAAACCAAATCATAAGGCATTTTAAAAAGCCTACCAAATATAAATATATAGTACAATGAAATACATACATAAATTGTAAATGAAAATATATGACATACACAACTGGGGCTAGAAAGAATGGGAAAGGAGAGGAGGGCTAAACTGGAGGAACAGAGAATTTGTCCAAGGTGGGTAGATACAATCTAGGTTAACTCTTCTCCTTATAGATGAATCAGAACATTTCTGAGTAGAGAAAGATGATAAAGAGCAGCCTTAATGAGAAGGAGCACATGAAGGTCAAAAAACACATGAGTCTTAGACTCACTTACTGATTTAATACAGCATTTTGAATTTGCTAAAGCTTGAAAACAGAGATGCTGGAAGCCATTAAAGAAGAATGCTGTGAAAATCAATGTATGAAGCAACTTAAGATATTCACTGATGACAGCATATGAGCAACAGAGACCTCCACCCAAATAATGTTCCATTTTTGCACCATTATGCTGGATGGAATGAGGAGGTGGCTAAGAGCTGAACACTAATGATCCCAGTAATCTGTAGACAGAAAGATCCGTAATTCTGATGAACTCTGGGAAATTATGAACAAAGTGGCTATTAGATTATGGTATCCTAGAGATCACAGGGAATTTGGGGCTAAACAGTGGGAAACATGGAAGGAGAAAAGACAGACGTGAAAGTCTGAATGAATAAGATGACAGAATTTGGTGCCTAAAGGCACTGATCTGTCAGTATCTCAGGAAAGCAATAAGGTTGTGAGCAAATCCTATTGCAACCTTGATTATTGCTTTTGCCACTGAGCTCATGTCCCAGTAGGGCATTCTGCTTGAATCAGACTCTAATGTGAGACATTTTAATTGTGATTGCTGGGCCAGCAGGAAACGGTGAGCCTAATGGGCTGGTTATACTTAAGTCAAGTCATTGAAGAGAGAGAACATGCAGAGCAGTGTGGAACACCGAAGACAAAAAGAAATGGCAAGGTAATGAGTTACCTGGGGTCAAAGAGGAAGGAAGTTGCTGGTAGAAGCCGTGGTAAACATGCCTTGGAGGAAGAGGGTGACTTCCTGCTTTTGGGTTGTTGGTTTTTTTTAAATATATTTCCCCAATCTGTTGGTGTCACTGTGATGTGAGCTATCTCAGTTTAAGTTCAGACTGATTTTTTGGCTTCCATTTAGTTTCCTTATAGAAGCATATATCTAGCAGAATCCACAATCAAATTTACCTTAAGCAGAGAACAGTGCAGAAATTACTGATTCATAGAATCGCTGAGGTACAAAGGGACCTCTGGAGATACAACATCTCTGCTCAAAGCAGGGGCAACTAGAGCAGGTTGGTCCAGTAAGGTTTTGAGTAACTCCAAGGGTGGAGGCTCCTCAAACTCTTTGGGGAACTTGTTCCAGTATTTGACCACCTGTACAGTAAAAAAGGTTTTCTTTTATGTTTAAACAGAATTTCCTGTATTTCAGTTTCTGCCCATTACCTCTTGTCCTTTCATTGGGCACTACTGAGAAGAGTCTGGCTCTGTCCTCTTTACCCCTGCCCCATCAGTTATTTATACACATTGAAAAGACCTGCCCTGAGTCCTCTCTTGTCTAGGGTGAACAGTCCCAGCTCTCTCAGCCTCTCCTCAAATGACAGATGCTCCAGTACTTTAATCATCTTCATAGCTCTTTACTGGACCCACTCCAGTATATCCATGTCTCTCTTGCACTGGGGAGCCCAAAACTGGACCCAGAATTCCAGATGGGTGTCACCAGGACTGAAAGGAGTGGAAGGATCATCTCCTCCAACCTACTGGTCGTGCTCTACCTAGTGCAGCCCAGAAGGCTGTTGACCTTCTTTGCTGCAAGGGTGCACTGCTGGCTCTTGGTCAACTTGTTCTGGCCAACAAATTCTCTTCAAAGATGCTTTCCAACTGGTTGACTCTCAGCCTGTCCTGATGCATGGCACTGTTCCTCCCCAGGGGCAGGAAGTGGCATTTATGAGGTTCTTCTTGGCCTATTTCCCCAGTCTGCTGAGTTCCCTCTGAATGGCAGCACACCCATCTGGACTATCAACTACTCCTCCCAAATTCATAACATTTGCAGTCTTGCTAAGGATGCTGTTTGTCACATCAATGGGATCATTAATGAAGATATTAAACAGTGTTGGCCCTAGTATCTTTCCTTAGAGTACACCACTAGTGACTGGTCTCCAGCTGCTGATCACAACCCAGCAGTTCAGACAGTTTTCAGTCCACCTCACTGTCTACTCATCTGTAATTCTTCCTGTTCAGTCCTCTGGCTGTGTGTGTTAATGCAGAGGCATTACAGACAGGCACGCAGTTGTGCTGATTTTCAAGATAAGCTACAAATGCTTCCCTCCTCATGCTGTCCTGTAGGCACCTCCTTATTTGCGTGCATGATTTTGGGGTGAACCTCCTTTGATTCTGTTTTGTTGGTTTCAACAGGTCTGTCTTGTCCATGCCACCCTGCACCCTTTCCTTACCAGCCTGGATGACCACTTCCTTGCTTGACTGTGGGTCATACCATCTCTCCCCTGTCATTCCTAGCTTAAAACTCTCCTCACCAAGTTGGCCAGCCTGTTGGCAAGGCTGCTTTTGCCCCATTTAGGTGGATCCTGCCGCTTCCTCACAGTTCTTGATCCTTAAAGAGGGTCACATTGCAGCTTTTCTTTTCAAACTCCAACTACCATCCCTTCCCCAGGACAGCAAATAAGAACTATTGTAGAAGATCAGCAAAGGAAGATTCAGTCTATTACATTTGCAGAGTAGACTATTAGGGGAGCAGGGTGACTATGTTGTGTCAACAATCCAAACTGATTACATCAAAATACCTCAAAGGGTTTCTCCAGTATAGACCATTTTGTCTTAAATACATCTTTCCCACTAACTACAGCAAAGACTCAGCTCCAAAAAGCAACATCCCAACCAAATTTTTAAAAATCCTTTGTATTTTTCAGGATTGTTTATCAGAGTTGCTCACAAACTGTTACAAGATCTAGATTTGTACAGCATAAGAGGAGCTAGCACGATATACCGATTACAACAAAGAAACCTTTTTCCACATTAACTATCCCATAATTAACTATTAACTGATGAGAAGGAAATGCAATACCTGTCAGAAGCTAGGCAGAAATAGCCATCAACATGCTGAAGAAATTTATTGTAAATTTTAGAAAAAACTTCACTTTTTTTCCAGGGGAAAGCTTCCTAGCATGCATAAGCTGAGATGCGCATTTATAGCCCTCTTTTTCCTCTCATTATAGTGCACACACTCCTGCCTGTGAACAGAAATCTCTGTAAGGTAAGAGTCACAACAGGTGGTAAACACTCCAACATTTAAGGGCTTGTTTAGATGGTAAATGGAACCAATGCAATTAAATCAGTTGTAAATCACGCCCTTAGCATTTCAGCAGTAGTTAGCATGAGACACAGATTTCAGAGCCATTTCAGTATAACTTAATGTGATTTCTTTTATCAGCTTAAATTGCATCAAAACCAGGGTCTACAAATAGACCTTAATCAAAATATTATGAATTAGAATGCAGTTATTTCCTTTGGTTCTAGTTACCACATAGACTAATCCTAAGACTTTATAAACATATGCATACGCACACAGAACACTCACTGGTTCAGTGGGAAGACAGATTACAAATTACTCAGTGCTGCCAATTAGTGAACAAGCAGGAAAAAAAATCTGCAGATAGAAGTAAAGCAGAATGCTTCACAAAATGTATCCCATTTCTTTTATTTGATAGATGTCATAACTGATACTGTACAGCATCTTACCGAGAGAACCAGTGAATGTCCTGTAATACTAGATATTGGAAAACATATAAGAATATATAACATATAGGAAAGAAATTCTCGCTATAGCACTTTGTTAAATATTTAGCAAAGATTCTCAGAAGAGACCTGCATTAGATTGAGACACATGCCAGCAAATGGTAAATTCGGGAGGTTTTATGCCGATATATTGACATGATCACTCAGGAATAATACTGCAAACAAGTTTCTGCAGGACCCCCTAAAACAAATCAGTGCTACTACATATACAACCTCCTGCTAACTTACCTACCAGCACTTCTGTGGTCATGTTAAACCAGTGCAAATGTGCAAGAGCAAGCAAATCTTTAACCCTGCATATTCTGCAGAAAGTTTTCAAATAACTTCCTGTGAGGATTCAATATAAAATTTTGACCCACTAAGCTCATTCAGTCACGGAAGAAAAATTGTGCCATGTGACCAGTAACAAACAGGCAGCATGGCTTGAATTGCCAATATTGAACACCTCCACAAACCACAGAGTAATTTACAACACGTCATTCAGCTGCAAAGACTTTTGAGGAAACTGCAGCCAACTGGGAGATGTTGCGTAGAGAGATGTGTAGGCAAGATTCAAATAAGCAATTGATTCAGCTTTCATACATACACAGCTAATGCAGTATCTAGATTATTTTCACTCTCCTGTCAGCAAGTGGGACTGTTTTCCATGGACCACGTACACCCTGCGCTCTGCCACAGAGCAGCTTTCTGTACGCTATGCAATGCTCTGCAGGGGAGTATGGCCAATAAATAAATACAACTTCGCAAAATTAGCATCACCCACCTCCACTCATAATCCAGTCCTCAAGGTAGAAAATACTGCAGTCACAGTCAGGATGACTCCAGGTAGATGCCATATCCACTATGTCCCAGGGGTTAAATGTCAATGACTGGGTGAGTTTTTGCCACCCCATAAGGACCTTATATTGTCAGAGGCTGGTTCTCAGCAAAAGACACGGAAAGGGATGTGATTACTCTCTGCAAATATACCAAGGAGAAAGTATATGAGGGGAGGAAATAAGAACGTAAAGACAATGTTGGCACAGCAATAGGGAGAAGTCAGCCAGAAGTATGGTTAGATATTAGAAAAAAGGTCATAAGTTTCAGGAAAAAAAGTGACTCTGAGGCAGATTTTGCATAAAAATAACAAGGGAAAAAAAAACTTTCCTCATTTTTAACATGGAATTTCATCAGTTGATACCAAGCGTGATACAATGCAGTTACTTGTGACAGGAGGGGGCAGGCCTGGGAAGGTCTCTCTACTCCTGCCAAAACTTATATACATAGACAGGCAGACATAGATACATGTTTGTTATACACAGCAAGGTGAGCCTCAGAAGAATAAGATCACAAAGGCAAATTTATTTTCTCAAGGCAAAAAATCCAAACCAGCAGTAAGTAGCTAACATAAGCAACTGCGTTGTAACATTGGCCATTGCTTTTTCAAAACATTGGCATGCTGTTGTCATGCAGCTATTATGAAGAAATCACACTGTGAAGCAAGAAGCCTTCCTGCAAACCAGGATGGGAAGCACAGAATCAGCTGCAGTTTTTTCACTGCAGGGGTTTCTCAAAAGAAAAAAAAAAAAATCTGATCATTGGTTTTGCACACACTAAGAAAAAATCAGTTTGCAAACAATGAACATCCTTTGTGTTCAGTGTTGGCAAAGCAATTGATTCTAGTTTGAGATTGGACCTGTGCCACTGCAAAAGCAGTTCGTCTTTTCTGTTCTGAAAAGTACTGTAATGAAGAGCTTCAACAGAGGGGATTTTTATCATTAGACTCGGGCTATGTTTTCTTTCAATTTCTCTCACTTCACAAAACAAAATGTATGGAATCCATCATTCCAGCATATTGTGAAATAAAGTAACTCTGAGATACTGCAGAAAATGTTGGGACTTAATATATAACAAACAAATAACCTCCAATATGCTGTTATCTTCCTCCTTTAGCAGGGTTTTCCCTGCTTTCTCCACCAACATTCAGGAACACATTATGAGGATATGGCTTCCCATTGCATGAATACAAGTGTTGATGCAAAAATTTGACTCGCTTAAAAGAAATCATCTCTTTTTTTCATCAGAAAATTCAATGGATATTTCTTAAAACATGTCTCAGTATGCATGTTATACACAGGGTGGAATAACAGGATAAAACCCTACATAATTATCAGGCAAGAAATAGGGTCGCGTAAATAGAAAACACGCTTAGTGTGCCAGGGAGCTTTTCTTTTGAACCCTTGCATGTTCACGTGTTCACACTCTCTCTCAAAGGAGAGACCTTTGTATGTTCAAGCAAGCAGAGTGAGTCCACTTGGAAAAAAATCTGGCCTTCCAATAGCATCTTTATGATAAAGTATGAGTAATTCCCTATAAAAACAGGGACCTTACTACTGGTTTCTGAGCCCAAAAGCTTCTTTCTTCCTAACTGTGTCAGCATGTCTAATAAAAGATTTCACTTCTTCCTGAGAACCTTGCATCTCTCATATCCTCAGACCTTCTTGACTAGAACCACCCCACTGCATTAAAAAAGACTCACAGCCTTAAAACTTGACAGACGTTTCTTTTTAACACCTTTTTATACAAAAGCAATAACAGCAGGTAGTAAACCAACACTACCGCACAGCATGGTGTAGGAAGGAAGTGCTGTAAACCCTATCACAATTATTTCAGTGAAAGACAAGGCCATCATTAGTCCCGTATTGATCAGTCTCCCCCTCCCATCTCCACTGTTTGGAAATTCATTCACATTATTATTGCTGTTCCAGACAGTATTATTATAACAGACCTGCATTATACAATAAGAGGCTTTGGTATAATTGACATCTGAAGCACCAGGGAGCTTGAATGTTTGCTACTGGTTAGAATGTGGTCTCCAGAGGGAGACTTTCCTTCTCACAAAAGGGGCTATCACATAGTCATTGCAGTGTGTAAATCAAATCCTCAGTGACTGCTGCTTTTTCATTACTTGTCTGTGACCTGGAACTAAATCTTTGCAACAGTGTACAGCTGATTATCCACCTCTGGAACCCACAATAATATACTGCAATGATGAACCAATACCTACAAACAGAGTAAAGCAAATGACCTACCTGGGTTAAAACAACAGGAACCTGTTTATTTTTTTAGCCTCGTTAAAAAGGAAATTGAAAGTAGAATCCCACTGCTTGGGTCCTAGGTGCTGTGGAAAATCTCTGGCTTCCACGCACAGCTGGGCACAGGCCAGGCACAGGAAGCACAGGTAGATTTAAAGCATCCATTCCCCCCACCACGCCCCCCAACCAAATTAAGCTTTTGCCAGAGGTGGTCATTAATGTGCAACATGGAAGTCTTTTAAAAATATGTCAAAATAAAAGACAGCAGTTTACACAGGGTTTCTGCTACGGGCGCAGCAGAGTGCGGTGTGAGAGCCCAGGCGTGCCTGGGACCTGGTCTGGCAGGAGGCTGAGCAGGGGAGATGGACGCAGGCAAGTACACACGTGGCCCTACTGAGCGCCATCCCCACACTGGTGGCTAGGCACTGAACACAGCCCACGAGCAAAATCAGGCCCCAGCCCCCAGACAACGCTTTAGAAAGACCAATTTTTAGTTTCTGTCCAGGGCCGGCTCCCGCTAGTGGTAATGATGTTGTAAGAGGGAATTGAGCCCCCACAGCACCGTCCTCTACGTTTCCCGTGACATCGGGAAATTCCGCTGCATACCCCAAAATTAACATAATTCACCGAATTCATACCCTGTGTCAGCAGGCCTGAAGAGGAATGCCACCCATGCACCATTTGTGTGGCTTCACAAGCCCAAAGGCCTCCAGATCCCTCATTTAAATCGTGAGTCCCCACTCACATCAGGCTCCCCGGGTGACTGTCAGCTTCCTGCTCACACCAGCTGTATGGGGCACAGCCAGAGCACGATACATGGCTTCGTTCCCTGTTGCTATCACAGCTTCAAGGAAATGCTACAAGCTGCTTATTTTTAAGCCAGGACCTGAAACAGCTCTGCTAACACCACAACTGAGAAGGGAGAAGGCGGCAAGGGGGAAGAATGAGTAAACAACTGCAGTTGTCTTAGAGGCAGCAAACCCTCAAATCCAACGAAGGATAGTTTTGCCCAGGACACATAAGGGAGCGGGAGGTCCTTCACCCTCACACCAGCCACTTCCAGCAAGGCACACTCATGAGTTCACAAGGCAGGAGAAAGATCGCGCTACTGTGCCTGCTCCCCTCCCTAAAACAACTACTTTCATCCGTCCCTGCCCATGGCAGGGGGTTTGGAACTCAATGATCTTCAAGGTCTTTTCCAATCTAGGAGATTCTGTGATTCTCTCAACTAGGCAGAAATAAAACAATTCTGCAGCACAGACCAGCGCCTCTTCCCCATGCCAAATTGGATTCAAAGCCTGATACCACGCTAGCAGCTTGTGGCTGCTTGGCTTTGATTTACTGGGCTGCGGTGGAAGCAAAAGGAGGAACTTCTTGACCTGGTATTGAATGTGCATCCTTACAGTCAAACGAAACCGCGGTGCTTTGTGAGCAGTGAGTCAGGGAATGGCAGGAGATGACTGCTTGCCATCCTGTTAGGGATGGATGTCTCTAATGAAATAAGCAGGGAAGCAAGAGGTGCTGGAAGAGATGCCAAATCCAGGAGAAACAGGGTAAGTTTTCTGCTTGCATGCAAAGCAGGACACATGGATCTAATTCTACTGATAAGTGACCTACCTAGTCCTGCACTTAAGAAAAAGAGGTGAGGTGACTAAGAAAGTTTGCTTAGGAGGCAGTGAGAGACCAAAAGGCCTGGGCTGCTGCAACGAAGGCACTTGGCTCAGTTTTGCCAATCACTGCCAATCCCCTTTGGCTCTCTCTGACAACAGTGGGAGATACAGGCATACACTGAACCCAGCAGATGATCCAGGAGCCCCCACACACCAAGGCAACAGTGCCAACATTTGTTTTCAATATTCAGGAAAGCCAAGCAAATAAGTCTTAGCACTTAGTACTAAAACAAAACAACGGAAGTCATGGCCCTGAAACCTCAGTGGTGCTCTCCTGCAATTATTTCAAACAAGGTCCATCTTATTCTCCTGTATTTGTACTTGGCAGGGGGAGGTGAACTGATCTGCTGCCTGTGATGTTGGCTTAAGAGCTCTGCTTAGGACACTGTCATAATTCTTCTCTTTCTTTTTGCTAATGGTTGCATACCCTTGATTAAAACCTGCATGGTGCATTAAAGGCTAAAACAGATGAGAATGCCACATAGTACTTTGTGTTAGATCAGAGTTGATTAGAATTTTTGATGATCCAGCAGCTAGAAGAGGAAAGTGCGTGAGCAGTGAAAATATTCAGCTGTTACTGTTGTAGGAGGCAGTGGCTTTTGTTTGACACAAGATACAAAACAGTAACTAAATGGACAATGTACTCTCTTGGTCAATGAATGGCTTTATACCACAAAAGAGCTCTGTAAAGAAAAGCTGGTGAATTAATCAGTCCAAATATTTGTAAGACTTCTTGCTTGTTTTCAAGTGGGCTGCCCTCCCCCACCAACAGTTTCAGAGCCAGATGCTAGTTAGTTTATTTTTCATCACTGCAAATATAACAGTGGAGCATTTTAAACAAATGAGCAAACAACAAAGCAGTGTAGTAAAAGTTAAAGATATCCGACCCAAGTGCATATCACATCAGCATCCAGACAGATATCTTTAGTAATCTCTGCCAGCACACTGGTTAAGCAAAACAGCATTGCTGCTCTGAGTAAAAAGATTTAGTTAAACAGGATGGACAAGTTGCAGAGGAGGAAGCTGCCTGATTAAACAGTACTGGCAGAAAGCTGGCAGTATGAGCAGACCAAACTTTCAGCAGAGGAAGGTTCACTTTCTAAGGTCATCCAAAATTTGGTAACAGAGTACATAGAACAAGTGTATTGAATAGGAACAGAAGGAAAGAGCTGGAAATGACTGAAGAGAGAGGGAAGAGAGAAAGGAAAAAAAAAGAAAAAGCAAACTGCTTTTACGGTGCTGCCTCCAAACAAGGAGAGTGGATTTCATGTTCTTTTTGGTGGCCTTATTAACTTAAACAAGAACACCAGGATTATTTTTTTTCTATGTAGCTTTTAAAGATCTCTTCCTCCATAAAACAATTTAAAAAAAAAAAAAAAAGGTAGTTGATGCTCCTATTTTGCAAGACGGGGCACAAGTTATTAGCTCACTATTTGTAAAACTGCTGTTGAGTATGATCAATTACCTTTCTAGTCTAACTAAGTTTTAGTAACCATCACAACCTTTCCAGTGCAGCAGTACACTGATACTCCAATGGTTTCTTCTGCAGTTAATGCCCTGCATATACACTTCTAAGCTAAGTCATGGCACTCACATCAATGGACGGCTAAGATTACAGAGTTGAAGAAAATTTAATTCGAGGACCTCCCTACTTCCACTACAGGTTTAGAGCAGGGTCAGATGCAGGAACACATCATTTTGAAGAAGTATCTATACCTTCAGGTTGACAGACCAGCTATGCCAGTGTTCCAGTAAGAGTTACCTTTAATGTCATAGTTATATGTATGTAAATCTGGAATAAAGCACCAAATCTCCTCTTAGATTCAAGAAGGGAGAGCAGGGCAGAAATTACACTTTGAGAAGCCCAGAAGTAGTAGAGGAAAGCCACAAAGGCCACAGAAAATATAACACTTCTAGTGGTATCACATAAAAAGCCACTTCCACAACTGCAAGAAAGCTGCAGCTTGCTCTTGCTCCAGGCTTCCTCAGGATGCGTGTTCCAGAGATCTGAACACTCCTATACAATCGCCCCGCTCACCACGTAGACAGCTACAAGTCCTTTCTCAAGCAAGCTCTTTGTCTGAATCCCATACAGAGGATGCTGACCAGAGAGCAGTATCTCTCTCCTACGTGTACTTCATCCATCACTAATCTTAGATCTTTGCTTGAGACTTTCCTTGTGTGCCCCATGAAGACTTGGGTGACCAAGCCAGGAGGAAGCCATCACAAGGCCTACTTACCTTAAATAATCATTCAGCACATTGCAGAACATCCTGTCATGTCTAGGCCAGTGTGAGCCAGGAGATCTCGAGTCAGAGTGCATCATTACAGCTATCCAGACATGCTTTTCCTAAAGTAGGCAGCTGTAATCAGACGGGAAAAAACCCCCAACAAAACAACACAGCTGCATTTCTAGCTGCAAAGCACACTAGTGCTATCTCCAAACATGTATCTTTTTCCAGTTTTTGCTACCCACAACTCTGTTGCAGCAAATTACGTGTTTAAGATGCATAAGTGAAAAGGAAGTCGTCTTAGAATCCGAGAAGAAAAAAAGGCAAAGTACATCACAGACATCACTGACAGCTTCAAACAAGACTAGTACGACAATCCAAAGAAGTAACTAAATAATCTCTTCTGTTATGGAGATAATGGGTTTTCAGTCCCCAAAACTGTATCAAATTTTGTACGTATTTGCACTGTGTTATGGTTAAGTGCTCTTTCCCCTTAACATTTGAAAGGAAACACACTCCAAAGGCACACTAGCTAGATTACATGGACACATTATAAGTTTCAAAATCTTGAGAGCATCCTACTTTGATCTCAGAAGTTGATTGTTGGAGCCCCACAGAGCAAAAAGATAGCACAGGAGGGTCTTTTCACTGATATACACATAAGGAAAAATTTACGAGATTTCTGTGAAATTGCTTTGGTTTAGAATTTTTCTCAAGTGTTTCATTTCAACTATAAATAGAAAATAGAATCTCATGACAAAGATGTAGTTGACATAGTGTGCAATTTATCATCTGTGAGCACATTTCAGAGTACTTGTCTCAAAGCTGACATGCTGTGTGGACTGTGGAATATGACTATTTTAATATATTCCATGACAAACGCGAGTGAAAGTAGCTGGGATGCAAACAACCCACAAAGAAAATTCTCAGTTGGCTCTCCTGATCTGGACTTCTCTGTGGGAACAGATAACCTTGTGGAGCCAAAACTCTTCCAGCATAAATGGAAAAAGCGTTGCTTCTCTGGCTCGCTTCCTACCATGTTTTTGCCATGACTTGCAAAGACCTATTCCTGGAAGCATACTGTTAAATAGATTTGACTTCTTCCCCACCTATAAAAATACCACAGACATGCAAATGATCATTAACATATATGTAGACAGCCACTGAAGTCAACAAACTAACATAAACAAAAAAGAAAGCATCTGATTCCAAGGTTGTCGCTCCTGTTCACAGTATCTTTCTCCTGGGAACCATTTCTAGCAAGAATAAAAAATAATGTTTTACAGTAGGTCACTTATGCTAAAACATTCATATTCTTCCACATCTCAGAAAGCAGATCCACGAGTGTAAATACAGATTTACCTGACTAGTAGCAGCACAACTGAAAGAAGGTGCCGAGCTCATCTGCTGAAATCCAATGTAACATGGAAAGGGTTGTAAGTGATTTAAGGCTAGAGCACCTGGGAGGTGAGGTGCCCAACCTCAGAGAGCAGGTGGTGACTATTATAGGAGAAGGTTCTAGCTTTGGCCCACTTGAATTTTGGCTTCAGTGACTGTACTGGTACTGAATGCACTTGGATTTTCACTGAATTTTTTTTTTTTCCTTCTTTGTCCTCTAAGAGGCTGCCCACATGCTGCAAGGGCAAACTCATAGCTTTACTGTAGATTAATGGTCAAGCAGTTTAAAGGTTGCCCTGTCCCTCCAAGCCAATTTGCAACTCTCTTTGCACAGGTGTAAATCCAGAGTGATGTGTCCAGCTCCAGCAGAAATATCTAGATTTGCATGGGGTTAAGTGATAGCAGACCTTGCTTGGTCCGTTGGTTTTGGTTTACAATTTTCATAATAAACTAAAGCAACAACAGACCACAGTTCTTACAAAATAAGGCCCTGGCCAATATTTGCCTGATTTTTCTCTGCTTCCTGTAGTACCTGCTTCTCTTACACAAGCAGCACCTGCTCCTGCAAGTGGTAACAGCAATAGCCTTATACTCCAGAGGACAGGCCACCAGAGGGCAATGGAACACATCGACTGTGTCAGCATCTTGGAGATGAAGCCTTTTGGCCCCAGGTCTGCGAGGTGAAAAGCTCCTGTGTTAGCCATAAACGCACTTTAGCAGCTGCCGTGAGGAGACCCCGATCCATTTTAAGACCAGATCCAGTCTGCGCTCCTGCCCAACATTACAAGAAGAGGGTCAGCCTGCAACTTCTCTTCTTGTACTGGTCAAACCTTGCAAAGCCAGCAGCTTCCAGAGTTGTAACAGAGAAAAATTTACCAGTGACCTTAGGGCCTGAAGCAAGTTATTCCACTAGAGAAACCTTACTCAAAGCTGTCAACATGCCATCGGCTTCACGCTCATTCACACCTCTGCACCTCCCTGCAGCTCAGGCGAGGGGGAGATCCAAGTTCTGCCTGAGCCCCGCCAGCCAGGAAGTGGCCTGCTCAGATTTGATGTCACTTGAGAGGAAATTATGATGCTGTTCAGCACATGATAAACTGTCACTGAGTCATTTTCATTCTTCTGGGATGGTTTTCACTCCTCTGTGTCTACTATTTGCAAATGCTGCTTTTGAAATCCAGTCAGAGGCTAAGAAATGGTTATACATTTTTTAGTGCTAGGAGATTATACATAGAAATGTATCTAATATACCTCTGGTGTCAAGTCACCTTTCAACATTTCATAACTTTGAAGAGCGATACATGGGCATTGATTAACTACAGATCAAAACTGAATGTTGCATTTGTGGGGGACTAATTTTCTGATGCCACCATTTAATATCTTCCTTGGAGTCCAGAAACTACTTGGGATTTTAAGCAACAGATACAGCATTTGGGTGTCCCAGGTAAATTCAAATTGGCTTAATCCAGAAGCTAGTTACTTCCATTTATATAATGAGAGCACTCTGAATCAGCTGCCTATTTTGACAGTCCATACATTCAGAAGGTGTTTCGATAGAATGTGCACGGATGTGGCCTGGTGTAAGAACATATGGCCTACACACGTATGTATGACCTATGAGTAGCTGGCTGATGGTTCTTCAGCTTTGCTGGTCTCAGCTCTGGATTACATGAAAACAAGCTCAGAACCATGCCTGCAGCATCCAGGTATCAACAAAGTCTTCCCTGTTTTCTTTGCCATTAATCTGGGGTCTGACCAGGGAAGGCATTGAAGTCCATGAGAGCCAAGGCGATTTCACAACTTTATAGAACCAGCATCCTAATCACATTAAACATATTTCATTAATACAAAGCCAAGGAATGAAGGCAAACACTTACAGTAAATAATTAGAGCTTTAAAAACTAGTACGCTGTCTGCTAGACAGTACTGACCAGAGTGACTTTTGTCTTCCAGGCATGAGTCAGAAGGGTAGATGAACTTTCAACACTACTATACCGGCATTATTGATTGGTATCTCAAAGACTGGTAGCATGGTGGAGTTTGCATGCTTACCAATGAAGGAGCACAACTCCAATGGGTACAAAAATAGAGTTCAAAAAAGTCTGGGAAATACAAAGAGTTCAATAAAGTCTGAGAGTGGTTTGGTCTTAACAGAGGGACTAGGATAAGGCTTCTGTAAAAAGAAGGAAAGTGTTTGGGGGCATGTAAAAGTTGAAGAGATTTAAGAAGTAGGGTGTGAGGGGAAGGAGAGAAGAACTGAGACTGGGATTTGGAACAAGCTTCTGTAAATGTTGCTTTAAGTATTAATTGAAGAGTAAACAGCCTATTAAATTCTTATGGAATATGTGCATGAAAAGCAGTAGCACAAGTCAGATCTGCCCCATGTGGATGTTGTTTATGAAGCAGCCTCCTTGGAAATGTTCCTCAGACTTTTGACAAATGAACTTTCTGTAGGTTGTACGTTTGAACATGGAATGCCTATTGTTTCCATCTGCCTTTGGCTTGTACAGTTCCTTGGGGGCTTAATACTGAGACAGACATTTAGTGGAAAGAAGAGTTTATTGAGTGGCAAAAGCACATTTAGGAGAATGCACTAGGAGGAAAAAAACAACACAACAAAAACAACCCACAATCAACCACTGGTTTCTACAGAAATTAAACCATCGCAGAAGAAAAACGGTTTTTTAAAAGTGCATACATTTTTCATGGAGTGGGCCTAAAGCACTGATTTATATTTCATCTCTGTACGACACGGTTTTGCTCATCTAATTCCATTTAGAACATTACAATTTTTGTTTCAAATGTCTGTGCGCTGAAACGTATTCTCTAAAGTGCCCTGGAGCTGCTGGTATTGTGAGTATTATCTAAATGACTCATTCGAATTTTTAAGGACAACTCAGCTTAGAAATACAGTATGCTGTTTTTTGTTTTTTTTTGTTTATTTTTAAGTTTTTAGTTTGGGGTGCAAAGAAGAAAGATGTACAACAACAGACTTGAATGAAGTCACACCATTGCTGCTGTTTTCTACTTTACAGGATGAAGCCAGACGTGTGCAAGTGGCGCAGTTTCTCCTGC
>NW_009647080.1:1339988-1344000 GCF_000708025.1 Charadrius vociferus
AAATCTCTCTCTCTTTGATCAGGAAGCGAAAGACAACTATCAAACACTGCTGCTTCTACAATGTCCGTTTCTATTGTGCTGCTACACGTTCTATAAATAGCAGAATTTCAACTTAGCATTTCATGCACACATTGTCTTTGCACACTTGCATATACCTGTATGGTGAAACTCTAGTTCTAGTGAAACAGAATTTCTCTTCAAATGCCATATTATTATTAGACCATAATATTATACACCCAAACATTCACAAATACTTACCTGCATATAGATCAGGTCAGGTTCTGTGTCACATATATCGGAGGGCCCCTGAGGCTGCAAAGCCTGTATTTTGAAGGCAGGCTTTGGTATTTTGCTGAAGTAGACAGACTTAAGGTCTAAATTATATGCTTTTTTGAAAAAGGATTCAAACTCGGGAATACCTCATTCGCTTCACTGACATTGAAAAGTCACTGTAGAAATGATACTCCTATAGCACCAGCACACAGCAAGACAGGAATTCATTGGCTATCGAGCGACTTCAACTACAAGAAGAACACTAAGTGAGTTATCTTTTCTTTTGCACTGGTTGTTTCTGTACAGAGCCAGAAAGCTAATCGAAGGGGATATCCTTTCAGACAGTACAGACACCTAGTTGAGATGAATCTATAGAGTTGCATTCACATATGGAAATGCACAATCTGAACTGTATTTGAGTGGTCTCTGTAATTAAACTAAAGCAAGCTGGACTTCTGCTCAACAGAGATTACGCTTTTCTCAGGCTGCCAGGACAAACCCTCTGAAGAAGTCAGGCCATTTTTCAGAACAGAAGAGCATGCTTTCCTAAATAACCTCCCCAGCCTTAACCAATCAGACAGCACATAGGTATTGTTCCCTAAAAGTTAAGGCCAAAAAGGATACCAGATGCACCTACTGTGTATTCACAGACCATTAACTTTAAGTAAAACATCCTAGTTGATGCCCAAAGACTTTAGTGAGAGAAAAGCACTTCTGTGCTTAGAAAACTATCAGCCACAGACAAGGGTTGGCAAGACCTGAGGAAGCAAGGAATTAATCATGTGAGATGTACACAAATGATCCTAGCAGACGAACCACACCTCATGCTATATGAGGTGAAAGATCCACAGAGCCTGCCAACCTGACCCAGGGAAAATTCCCTCCCAAACCCACTAAGGCAATCCGTAATCACTCTCTATACCACCTACAAAGAGATCTCCTGCTGTGGCCAATCTCTCGGGCTGCAAGGGAAAGCAATTAATAACAATGAAAAGAAGCAGCATATAGAAATCTTTGTTCATTGCGCAAGGGAGGGGATGAAAAGAAATCTGCCCTGATCATCTTCAGACAGCTCACTGAAAATCTAAGCCATGACATTCAGGTCTTAATTGTCTTAACGTGGAGTTGCTGGCTATAAACTTTTGAGCACTGTGCTTTCCCCAAAAGGAAAGGGACGAGCATGGCTAGCTGCACAGGGACACAGCCATCCAGCCCAGGCTTATCAAAAGGCTTGAAGTGACGACAACTCTCTCTCTGCCTCTTCCCCAGAGGGACACTCTCATGTTCAACAGACCTCGCAGCCAAAAATCAGCTTCCTATTTCAAGACTGAATTAGCTGAACTTCAGCTTCTGTCAGCCGGGTGGAAAAGTGTCTGCTATCAGGTATCTTTTCTTCAGAGTCACCTCTCAGCCTGCTCTTAAGTTAGCCAAATACTCTGAATTCTTTAAGCCCTTCATACCGATGCTTGATTTCCCATCTTTAACTCATTTTATAGCCCAGCTTAGGCAGAACAGGACACATCACCCTAGGAGGAAGCTTACAAACAGTACTAAATGTTTCTCTTTTTCATGGATCACATCAGGTCTTTTTTGCCACAGCACAGCAGGAAAAATTCGAGTTAAAGAAATTATCTGTGATGCCACCTAAGTTCTTCCACAAGCCACCGCTTTCCAAAATGTGATTTACTCCATTCTCCGTTCCAATATATAGTATTGGGCTTGACTGTATTAAAAACCACTGTTTTGTTGGAACAGAAACATTAAACTACGTGATCACTCTTTACCTGGCCTTATTGTTTACTTCCTCACTAATTTTTGCATCAGACTTGACCAGCAAATGTTATACATCACTGACTAGATCGCTGAGAGATTTGCCAGTCTCACCCTCGCAGTGCCTGGAGAATAAATTTACAGCAAAGTGCCTGAAAGAGCCTGAATGAATTATGGGGAGGGGATGCTTGCCTATAGAGACTGTCACAACTGGAAGCAGAGAAAGATTATTGAATGAGTATTTTAGGCAGTAGGTAAGCTATAAAGCTGAAAAATTTTTCTTCGCTTGTGCAGAGAAAAAAAAAAAAAGTAGAAGAGAGATTTTGCTCAGGGGATATCAACTGCATTGCTGATTGAGGTGGAAAATCTGTGAAGGAGCCCCTTGTTAGAACTGTTGGCAGTGTATCACCCAGCGTTGAACATGTTTTCTCTGCACCAGGCAGGGATTTTTCGTTTCATGTATCATTCAGAACTTGCTGTAACCCTTCCAAAAGTCACATTACATTGTCATACGCTCCCATTAACATGAAGACCTTCACTTCATGAAGAAACTGGCTGCTCTGGAAGATGGGCATAGGCAGCAGGTGCTACAGGTGGCCTTTTCACACTGTGATGCTCCACCAACACTCTCAGCCAGGGAAGCAGTGTTTCTACTGAAGACGACTTACATCTCCCCAGCTTTCAGCACCTGTCTTCTGCATGGGGCTTTGTACCCGGGTGTTCTGCAGCTTTCTAACATCCTTCTCCACCACCAGCCTATGCCATGCCAATTCTACTACTTACAACATTCCCAGCCAAATTAAACACAGGAGTCGCTTCCAACAAATAACAAAATTTCTGAAACCTAAGGAAAGCTCAGCAACATATCTTAAACTATTGGCTACAACCCTATTCCCTAAAGAGAGGAAGGCCAGGCCGTATCATATTTCTTCATAGGAAGGAGATCACTTTTTCCATCAGCAAAAACACTACAAAGCAAGCCATCTCAGCAGTAAATGCTGTACTGATGAAGACCTCACATTTTAGATGGGTTATCAAAGGTCTGACCTATAGAATCAGAGTATCCAACAGTAATTTTTGCTCCAGAATTTACACATCAAAGCCATTATACTAGCCAAATACCAACCCAGGTAGCTCTATTCTGCAACCTGAGGAAAAAAAAAAAAAGATCTTGCTGCCGATTCTGTTGAATTAATTAGTTTTTACTATTGTGTGCTAGTGACATATGATACTACACATTCGCCACACTCTATCCTAGAAGCAGTCATCACGCATGCGTGAACGCTCTTTGCGAACTCTTACACCAGCTCTTTAAATTCTTTGTGTGTCCCGTGGGATGAGACAAAGGTGCTACATAATAGGAGATTAATTACGCTGTTATTTAGACACAATCTTGCTGATTCTTCCTCTGACTTCTATATTCAGTATCACTCAAAAATCAGTGCAACAAAGTAATAGGGCTCTGCGTCACCCCACACAAAATAGTAATTAAACTGAATTGAACACTCGCCTAACATAAGCAGCTAAATACACAAACTGTTAGTTGTCCACATTCCCAACAGACAAGAACAAGGCTCAGCTGGGTCAGGAGAAATGGGAAAGGGGCATTTTAAGGTGTGGCTTTTAGCTCTTTGCCAACATTAAACGAAACATCTCACAGGACACACCACCCGAGTCCAGCGCTACAGTGCTGAATCCGCTGCAGGTATAAGCTAGTTACTTGGCTTCCTGAAATCTAACCATCATGACGACAGCATTGCCCTACCAACCTCATCTGGCTTCCTGCAAAAAATGTCCTGGTTAGCCTTCTTTTCTCTCTCAGAACTGCTTCCTTTCCAAAATTGAAAAGCCTCTGTCTATGGAAGCAGTGCTGGAGCCTGAAAAAGCCAACGACCAGGCAATGCTGAAGCACGTTGGTGCTACTACTCTCCTATTCTTCACTCATGTAGTAGCTAAAATAGTACTTTCT
>NW_009647080.1:1344030-1354250 GCF_000708025.1 Charadrius vociferus
CTAGAGCAGGAAAATGAAATAAACTTAAGTCAGACTACAATAAATTTCCACACCATCTTTGTTTTCGCTTATTTCATCTACCTGAATCTGCTTCATAATCACCTTTCAAGATCAAAGAAAAAAAGCAGCATTCAATTTGACTGTTTTTTTCCTTCAATCTTCGCAGTTTCCACATGTCCAGTTTTATCAAGGTACAAAAGTATTGCCCTGATACAGAGGCAGAAGTGACAATGGAAGCTGCATGAACATTGGATATGCTTTTTAGAATATAAACAAGGAAAGGCTGATGGGGAAAGGGTCAATTCAGCAACATAAACTATGTAGTTTATTAAATATACCACCACCACTCTCGGACCCCAGAAACTTAGGTATTTAACACGGTATCTGTTAGCAGTTAGGCAAAATGAGATACCCATCACTAGATCCATATTTACACAAAGAATAAGTTAATTATAAATATCTAATGTTAAGAAAAGTTGTATAACTGTACATACTAACAGTATTCAATTATGACCCACAGGTAAATACTACAACTTTAATAGTAGTATCAAATATCACTGTTCTAATAGCTGATTTGTTAAACTACATGTGCAGTCCTTGCAATCCTAAACCCACCTATTGGCTATACAGCCCATGAAATACTGTGTTTAAAGAATAGCTTTAATAGCAAATTGTAAAAATGCTGTCAGAGATATGTCAATGAAACCTAAAAAGCAAAAGAGAACAGTAAACCAAAGAAAAGTGCTATCACTTTGAGCCTTGGTGACCTGGCTACTAGAAACTCTTGGATATTTACCTTAGCCCTGGGAAAGTGGATTGAATGACTTCATAAAATTTTTTCCTCCCTCTAAAGAGTTGTGAAGTTTGGGGTTATAGATATTGCCTGGGCCAACCACGTCACAGCCAGCACTGATACGTGAATGATATTAAACACCAATGCCAGTGGCATAAGGTGGTATAATGCTGTTGAGCCCTTTCTAAAAGGGCTGAAGTCATTTAAATGGGCAAACACATCCTGCTCTACTGCTTTACTCAGACATTGTTCCCTTTTACTTTGATAACAAATTTGCTTGAAAAAGTATGCCAGGATTTATACCTCTATAAACTCATTTATGTCTCTGCTTATTCTTTCAGCATAAAAATCTTCTCTTGATGTTAGTAATCACAATTAACAAAAAAAAAAAAAACAAAGAAAGGAAAAAAAAATAATATTTCTGAAGGTCTCTTATTATATAGAGCAGCAATGGTTTTAGAAAGACTCCCCTGTGAGACGGAGTAAAATTTGCACAAGCAGCTCAGAAACACTAACTGCATTCAAGACACAGCCAACTACTTCTGATTGACACACTGCTTACACCCCAATTGCTGTGGACATTTGCTTGAGGTATTTTCTGTTGGAAGTGCTTCTTACTACCAATACCTACAAGGATCAGCTATGATTCCAGAAGCAGCAGTGGCATTTAATTCCCCCAAAGTTCTTATGTGGCCCTGTCCATGTTCTGGATGTTCACAGGTTACAAGGAAAGATCTTAGGGGAAAAAAAGAAATAAAAATCTTACAGGCAGAAAGAGAATTTCAGGAGAAAAAAGTTAAATCACTAAAGAGAAAACCTCCACCACCATGGACAGATGGTTTTTAATTTCTTTTCAAACATACTTATTCTATATACTCTTTGACAACATTCTAAAAAATGTCTTAAAGCCACAGACCTAATCAGAAACTTCAAGAGCTGAGAGTTGATGGCATGCTGCACTTACTGTTTTGATGAGTTTACACTCCATGAAGAGGAAGGAAACATCCCCCTGCACAGCATATGGCATCACTACAGGAGATAGCAACAAGAAACGACCTTCAAGGGACCATCTGCCAGTTCTGCTCCAGTCACACCTCCTCCTTGCCCACAACATGACCCTTATACCAAGGAGACCAGCAAAGGATGCACATGGGAAACATCCTAAACAGTTAAAGCTCATGCTAGGCTTGCATCATTCATTTCACCTTTGTTAGAGTTTTTCCCATCAAATGCCAAGAGCATTTAACCTTTAACACTGTTGTCCAGGAGCATCTGAACATACCACTGAAACCATGGCCCAGAGGTGGTTATCCATTCCTCACTGCTTCCACATCTTCAAATATTGTTTTAAAGAATAACAGAGGGAGGAAACTGCTAAGACAAAATGTGATCTTTATGGCAGATGGTACCACAGGATAAATGGCTGTTGGTCTGCTGTAAATAATTCATCATTGTCAAGTGTGGTGCCCCAGTCATCTCAACAGAAGTATACAATACTAAGAAAAATGTAACATTTGTCACAGAAGTATCACATACATCATGGTGCTTTCTTTTTAACCCAAGTTAGGTACAAGAATGTGATTTACAGAGTCAAGCAAGACTTTAAGGATGCACAAGAACAACCTTCCTTACACACCCCCACCCTGTACAAGCTGGCTGACCCTCATAACCCAAGAGGAGTAAAAGCTGAGTGCCACAACTTTCCATTTGCTTGTGAGAAGGTGAACAGAGAACGAGAGGAACGGACAGGAGCCTTGTTCTGTTCCTCTCCTAAGCCCCCAGCATGGTAGCCAGTGCATATTGTGTTCCCTGGACATTTAGGCCACCAGCACTTTATTACGCATGTCCTAGAGAAAAAGTGAAGTTGGGAGGCAACTGTGACTCAGAAGACATCCCTCTGCACAAAGCCTGGGACAGCGCAGCTCATGCCTCACCCCTCCACCACTGTGTTCAACCTCCCATTTTGGGGTCATACAGGAAGAAGTGGGGAAACAGGCAGATGGCCCTTACAATGTAGCTGTATTTTCCTTACACAGCTCTAAACAGGTCAGTGCTACAAGAACTCTTATTCTCAAACTGCAGGGAAGACCAGCCAAACAAGGAACAGCATTAGTTGATGCAAAGGAGAAAATGCAGGTAAAGAGCTGTATACAGAGTTACTCATTCCCCACACTTGACTCCCCAGTAACTGTATAGAGACCACAGGCTGCCTGAACTGGGAGGGTGACTTGAATCAGCTATTAATATCCTGCCAGAGAAGATCCCTTAACCCACCTTAGGTGCTGAATGGCAGCACTGAATACATCCTTAGGTGTCTCCTTCCTCTGCACCTCCTGCAAAATATACAAGGCTGTTACAGCTCCCAGCTTGAGAGTATGGCTATTTAGTTGAAGGTGAAGTAATTTTTTAATCTCTTGAGTTTCTGGCTGCTGTTTCTTGTGCACTCCAAGCAACAATGAGAAAGGCTCTCCTAACAGCCAGAATGGATTGGGCACAGGATCAGCCCAGAGGATCTCTGACACCTGCCCTGGGCGGACACGTTACCCTGAACAGCCAGTATGGATGGGCTGCCAATGTGGTTCCAACCCGTAGAAATAGCAAGTAGATCTGAGATCAATATAGCATTCATTCAAATAAAAAATACTCGTGCAATTTTATGAGGGGAGGTGGGCATAAATACTCCCCCCCCCCCCCCTTTTTTTTTTCCTTCTTGTCACTTCTCTCTCATTTCTGCTCATTTTACCCACATTACAGCGTAGCTGTATAAATGACAGGCTGAGGCCTAGCATCATGTGACAGATCACCCTACATCAGCTCTGAAAAATGGAGATGCTGTCAACTGTCTGGTTCTCCTCACATTCACTGTCAGCATCAGTGCATTCAGGCAGCATGTCACAGTCATCTGAACAAGATGAATACAGTACTGTGAACATCAGCTTGGGAACCAAGTCAATCAAACATGTGACCACAACCACACAGAAGCATTTGTGCTGAGAAACTGCCACAGAGAAAGGGTTTCCAGTGCCCTGCTATGTACTGCCACTGGTAGTTTTTAATTAAAATATCTGCTCAAGCTAGTTTAAAAAAACAAAGAGGGATTTTTGTGGTGAGGTTTTCTCATACAGAAGCTCATAAAGAAAATCTCAGCAGCCCCTGGGGTTGAAGACAACCTCAACATGGACTAAAGCTGTTAGGCACCAGTCTTGCTGTTCCGAATCTCAGTGGACTAATCTCACTGACAGGCTCCCACAGTGAAGCAAGGGGATTGATTCTCCCGTGCTACCCACATAAGCCTCTAACAAAGGTGGGTCAGAGGCAAAAACGTTGTCTCCTTTCGCCCAATGTTTAGTACAGCTAATCCTGAAAGGAGATGGAATTAAAGGGACCAAAGAGAAGGTTGCTGTCATTTTAATTTCCATTTACAAAAGCAGAAATAGTAATGGGCCATGCGATGGTTCAGTGCTACTCGGTTCACAGGACAACATGGGTATGCACTGCCCCCTTTTCTATCACATCAAGATTCCTGGGCTGTGTATCCCAGCCAAGTGCACTGAAGGTTGTGTGCTCCTTATCGAATCACCTTGAAATGGAGAGGCCTTTCCCATATAACAAGAAGGTGCACAGTGAAAAATAGTGCAGGGCATGAAACGGGAAAATTAACATTTCTCCTGTTCCACTATATTTCATCAGACATATCCATAGTTTTTCCTCCTTCCCATCTTGCCTCCCTCTGTCCCTAAAATTTCCCTGCCAAAAATATGTGCAGGTCTTTATGTGTATCCCTTATAAAATGCCTGTATTCTGTTGCCTGCTACAGGTTGGTCTCAGAGCTGCAATCACTAAGCAAACAAGCAGGAAAACATTAACCCGTTGTGCCTGTGTTGAAATTGGTTTCAACATAACGAACCAAAGCAGCGGTGTGGGAAAACAACAGAAATGCCTTTAGCAATGCAGTGATAAAAAGCAGCATTCACTCAGCTGAACTGGCATTTATGGGCAAATTTTTGAGCACTGTCCCAATATGAAAAATGTGCAGTACATTAAAATGAGTATTGTAAAAACACCAGGAAAATACCAAAACAGCAATGACTTTGTAGCAGCCAGAGAACAGTCCTATTCAAAGAGAATAGAACTTCAGCTCAGACAAAAGAAGACTGTTATAGCTGTATTGGGAGGTTCTCCATCCAGAAGATCCATTTGAATTGTCAGTGGAAGTCTGGACTCTCTCCGGCAGCTAACACAAATGTTGAATCTCTTTCCGCTGTGGCAGAACCTCTGCTATGTGGTCATGCTACCTACAGCACAGAGTTAGGGGAAGAGGAACTTTATTTTCAGTTATAGAAACACTTCTGGCTTTATCTTCCTAACAGAAGGTGATGGGGTAAAACTGTGAAGGAAAAGCTGCACAACATGCCATTAACAGTAAAGTGACTTCATGATTTCTGGGACTGCTTCTCTCAGCCTTGCCTAGATCACCATCTCAATTAGTACCTTAATGAGAGTACCATCTTATTTAGTACCTTATCTGAAAATGAAAATTTACTCGAGTCATTTTCAGAAAAGTAAATCACCTGCACACCTGCGCGTGGTCGTACTCAGAATGGGAGCAGATAAATGATAGCTAGAGACCATCCCCTTCCACAAGGATCCCTTCATGACTCTTCTTCCCCTAATGTGGCTCCTGACAAAAGGAAAATGCTCCTTGACTTCTAGACGTAGAATGCACCTGCAGCTGAGCTAGACAGTGTATGTGGAATACGATACCCATTATTGAAAGCAGCAAAATGGAGACAGTTTTCTTAAATTAGTAAAATTTTCCCCAAATTGCAAAAGACAACCACTATAATTCCTGCAGATTTCTCTACTGTCCTTCTCCCAATCAGCAGCGACAGCCACAAAGAGAAGTTACGTTCATATGCAAGCATGGATATAAATCAAATGAAGAGCCTACTTCTGAAATATATACCAAACCATTGAAGCTACTACTGCTCTGTGATTTGCCTAAACAAACAGATGCATTTATTTAAATAGCTCCCTGCACTGACAGGGTCTTCAAAACAGCTCAGCATCAGCACATGAAAACTAGAAAGTGAAATTAGCTTAGAGCTTGGGGGATCACATAAATAGTGGAAAGTTTCTTCTGGTTTATGTGACATCCCCTGCCCTACACACATAAGAAAATAAGCAGTCAAGCTAGGCTGAGACCGTACTTGATTATGCTAATATCCAGACCTCCAGACTTTGTCCATTTGAGAGGTAAAACAATTCTATTTTAGGTCATGAAAGATGGAATGAAACTGAGTTTTTCCTTCCTACCAATAGTATTATTACCAGTAACAGGGAACGTGCAAGAGATTTTACTTTGAGTTTAAGAAAAAAACTATGGCTATTGAAACTTCAGAACAATCTACGTTAAAAGAACTAAGTCTTCAGGACCTAGAAAATTGGACTTTTATTTGCAATAAAGTACAGTTACCTGACATCTTATCAAATTGATGGATATTTTTAAAGTTAGATCTCATTCTAAACTACAGGCTCCCTGCTGCCAGCATCTGAGTAATGTGCTGGCTCGTTAACAGATCTCTTTGTACGAGAAGAGGTAGAAGATTATCCCTAAGCTCACGTCTTCCAGCCAAACAGACACATTATTCTTGCTGTGCTCAAAGTTCTGAATGGTCATTTACAGTAAAGGCAACAGCTTTCACTGGAAAACAAGTAACTTGCCAAGAAATGATGAATTAAAAAAAAAAAAAAAAAAAGAAAAAGGAAAGGAAAGGCAGATCTATTGCAAATCGCCAAAAGATGAAGCTTTTTCAAGGAACAAACTTGAGAAACACTAACTTGATCAACTATCCCATATCTCAAGAGTCCTGCTATTCCTTTGGATTCTACCAAGAGGAATACAGAAGTGTGAGCATCAGAAGAGAATACAGCTTTTTTCTTTTTTTTTTTGTTTTTGGGGGCGGGGGAGGGGATGGTCTTGGAGGGGGAAAGAAAGCTATAAAATGTGATAAAGGTATAGTGCCAAGTAATGCAGTATTAAGATGAGCTGACATTACCAAAACAGATATAATTCCTGGCCCTCTTTGATGGAGCTTATTCACTGTGTTCATCACTTCTTATCCAAGCTGTCAGGAAAATTGTAGCACTTACCATACACAGTCTTAACAAAAAACACACCTTTGAAAACTGTGTTAAACAAACTGAGATAATTCATGACAGAGTTGCTAAACTCACAGGAAATGGGTTTGTTTTCTGACCACCGAGCCAAAATCTTTAAGATTTTTCATGACAGGCACTTCTCATATAACCATTGCTTACGTTTTTCTTGTCAAGAAGCTTTCTCAAATCTCGGTCTTGTGGGTAATTGCCAAGAAAGTAGACAACTTCAAGTTTTTCCAAATCTCAAGCGTTAACTGGTGGGTCAGATAGAATCTAGTGGGGCATCCATGTGCCACGTCACCACTCTAGTCAATAAGGAGTACTACCTAATAGACGAAAAACATTTGGGAGACTTGTTCATGTTCTTTTAAATTAATATTGCATGTAAACCATTCTACGTAACTGAGCTCTGGGATACCATTGTGATATTAGGGCAAGATTTGAGCCAGTCTCAACTGTCATTACTGCACTAGAGTAGCATAAACACAATACCCAGTACAGAGTATGATCACATTTGTTTGACAGTTGCACGCAGAGAGCATGCCTCTCTCATCATTTACATCTCTGCATGGGAATTAGAATTCTGTCAACATCAGTAGAGTCAGACCAATATATAGCCACAGTGAGGAAGAAAAGAGAAACAGCCTGCGTCCCATACTAGTTGGATAAAATAAGTAGAGCTGGTCAAACAGTGAACTAATTCAGAATTCAGTCATTAAATGACTTTGCTCTGATACTGTCCACCGAGTTACATTATTCATTGCATGCAGATAATTGCCAGGTCATTTGCAAAATACTTTTGGCTCATGATGATTTCACAAATTTTAACCATTATTCCTTTCTTCAAAAAAAAGCTTCAGCCACCCAATGAGCAAACAGGAAAAAACCCCCACCAAACATATGAGCTGGATAATCCATTATATACCACAAGCATTGCCTAGCTGAAATGAACATGTCATGAATAATCCATAGACCAAAATAGATGCACCTAATGCTTAAAACCACCACAGTCAGAGATAACAGGCTTGGTTTACAAGCAATAGAAAGTAGTTTGTTTATTATATAATTCGGTTGCAAAAAAAAATTCAGGGTGCTGATCTCTTTCCTAGAACACATTTAAAATAATGTCTATTTTGATAGTAGCAAAACCATAAAAAATTAAACACAAAAATTAATTAGATATATTTTAGAACAACTCAAAGAAATGTTTACTTCAGAGTTAACAAGCAAAAAGAATAAGATTAACAAAAAGTTTATTCATAGATTCTATATTGCTCCTTCTGGATGATAGAGAAGTGTTATTCAACACAGTGTCAATAAGTTCATAAATTTGCTGAGAACATAATTTTCATTGCTGATGAAAAAAACAGCCCACTACTCTCCATCAGCCTCAAGACATCAGGCACTTTGCTACATGCACAAGACCACCCTGAATACTACCGTCAGAAAGCTAGTTTCAGTAGCTAACATGTTATCAAGAGATAGTGACAGGGAATAGACAGTAATGAAAAATCTAAATTACAGCATCCAATAATGTTTCGCCACTATGTATAAAATAGGGCTTTACTTTTTTAAGGATGTATTTTTGCCACCTCCAGTTGTAATCTCCTCAAATGCCAAAGATTAATTAGAATTACATGTCATCGGTCCTTGAATGGGAGGCTCCTTGCAAAAACTAAGAGCTTAAAGGATACAGGGCAAACGATTCAGACATTTTCTCCATGGAATTATCACCCTTTGAAATTTTTCCACTTAAGCTTTCAGATCTGGGTCTTCCCTTAATGATCCAGTTGCCTAGAAAATGGCCACAGTTTGCTTATTTTCATCTGGTTTACCATTCAGTACCTCCTTAAAAAGTTTTCTTCTTTTTTATTTTTTTAATTGGAATTAATAGGGCTGCTGGAGATGGCAAAAATACCCACCTTAAAACTTACAATATAGCCTGGACTTTAGGTTCCACTAAAACACATTTCCTCAATAAAAGGAGTAAAAAAAATACGGTGGAACTATGTTCCAAATCAGACCATTCTAATCTGCTTCTCTCTGTTTTTCATAGCATCTCAGTTTACAAAATTTGTTAAACTTCATGTCTGAAACTCAGGGGCAGTTGGGGATGGTCATTGAAGGGAGCTGTACTAAACTAAAAAAAAAAATAGCTGAATATGTTGAGAGTGGACTGAAGACTTAATCCTGCAACATCCTATTCAGGTAAGCAGTTCTTAATAACGTGTCTTAACTTCACGTAAAATTTCACATGAGGAACAGCTTGCAGGACCGTGCATATTTTGCAGTACTCTGGAATGTTTTCTGATGAAAACCAGGTGTGCAAATTGTATTTTGGGTATTTTCATTGTAGTTAATAAAGGGGGACAATTTTCAAGGACAGAAATGGCAAGTAAGTGCCTGCTGCCCAACAATCATCCTCAAAATACTTGAGGGATCAGGGCAGGCCTATTCACCCGCTCTCATCCATAACTTCCCTCAGGACGTTGAGGACAAACTGAGAAACAAATCTGAGGTCACCGCAGGCTAACACTGCAATTACCTTACCCTTCTTTTTTCCTGAGGGTGTCCCTTGTGCCTTTCTGAGTTTCAGAAGAGTACTCATCAGATGCTTAACTTCCAAAATAAAGACTTACATCAAGGGTTTGTTCACATGCAAACCTGGAAAAGTTAGGGGACAAGGAGATGCTAAAGCAGTTCCCTGATTCAGGGCTTGGATGAACAGACAAACCTTCATACTTTTTTCAAATGTCTTCTTACTCTCCAAAATACTCAGTAACTTAAATCATGTTTTACATTATCTGCTCATCAGTACCTCTTCTACTTTTGGCCTAGCTTCTTCTGTTAGCCCGTATCTTTTTACAGTTTCAGAAAATTTCTAGAAAACGTGCTTGTCTTCTACACTTATTTTTTTTTAGTTTAAAGTTCATTTTTGCACGTTTACCTCCATGCTATGTCCCCTTGGGAAATATGAGTCATATCCATGGCTGTAAATAATGCAATGTCATGTAACAATATGAAAATATGAAAGCCACGTTAGAAAACTGTACTTGGAGACAGCCAGCTTTTAAGAAAACATGACAATATTCTCAAACATCTACCTAATTCAGGTTGATAGTTCTACAAGGAATATAAGATTTTGGTCTAAATCTCCTTTAATATTGTCTGGACCCAAGCATAATCATCTCTCTTTAGACACCTTTTTGGTTTTGGGCCCATATAGAGTGCTTTTTACACACAGGGAGAAATAAAATGCAAAGGG
>NW_009647080.1:1354274-1381199 GCF_000708025.1 Charadrius vociferus
TATGCATTAATCATTAGCAAGCCATTCTACATTCATCACTCGCAGGAAGGCTCATCATTCAAACCATTTTTGGTGCCAATGTTAATTGCTTGATCTTGGGCTTGTCTTCGCACTGAAGTCAACAAGACAACAACTTCCTCCAACTTTTACAGGAACCTTACCCATTTTACCAGATATATGCCCCTTCATGGCAGCTGAAGAGCTGTCCCCTCATCTTTCCTCCATTTCTACCTTCTAGGCCTCATCTTTCTCCCTTGTTTTTTCATCATGACAGCTGTACACTCATCTTTTTAGCCCCTGTATTAACCTACAGCAATTGCTTCATCATTGAAGCTGCTGAGAACATCACAAGGTTTTCTCTGCAAATCACTTCGCTATTTGCTCTTATGTTTGACTTTCACATGTGCAGCCACTACAAATGTAAGGTCTGATCTGAATTTATGTGTTTAATGGTCCCCTGCCACTAAAGTCACTACTTTGAATAGTGTGATAGAGTAAACATAACACACACTTCCACCAGGAAGCCTACTTAGTAGAAGGATGGTACATCATAGGCAATACATAAAACATATCAGCTATCTGTCATCATAGCAGATGACAGCTGCTATGTCATATATTTACGTATACCTACCCATCAGACTGCTGATTCCAGAGGCTGAAAGCCTTCTGGTGCTCAAGCCTTATTGCTGGAATAAGGGTCAATCGACCAACAGACAGCTGCTTGCGCAGGAAAGTTCTCGTGGGAAATTGCAAACCCACAAGCATCTTGGTCCAGGCCAAACCTAGAAGTTCACTAAAGCCTGGGGTTCCAGAGCTTGTACATGAGATACTTACTCCGGATAGTGGCTTAGACAGACTTGGAAAACAATTGTCAACTGACAGGTGGATCCATGTGACAATTGTCTGTTAGGGACTCTATCTAAAGTTATTAGAGCAAACAAACAAAATAAGGCAGGTTTCTGACAAAAAAATAAGCTGGTTATTGGTTTCACAATATAAAAGAGGTTTGAAGAATACAACTATATTTCTTTGAAGGTATTATGCTACATGCATCCGCAAAAAAAGCAATCACACAATTCAACTCCGTCACAGAGAAGGTTTTCCATCCCTACATACGCAGTACACTTTTATCATTAAAATAGTCCCCACAACATTTTTGTCACCGAAACAGCATTACTGGAAAATTGTCACTAATTCTTTTTTCATCTTTCAGAAGAAATGCTTCCCCGTTATTTTATTTTAAATGTTCACATCACTTTGAAGCAATTTTCAAAATCACTGACATTTTTATTTCATCAGAAGCAGTCTTTTCCTAGCCTTTACTAAACAAGAATGTAACCCCTGCTGTTTTCTGTGAATTGGCATTTTTAAAAGTTGTTTTGAAAATTATTCAAAAATTGTTTTCAGTCTAGTTTTCAGTGAAAGACAGCATAGAAAAATTGATTGGAGATGGATCCATTTCAAATAGTGTGCTTTGGGTTGTTTCAGACACACACAGAAAAAAATTTTCCCCGTACTTTCTGATTGTCTCATTGAACCTATGGTAATTTCTATCAAGAGCTCCTGAATGCGCTAATGGACTTCAATTCCCTTGACTTCAATGGGAGCAACACACTTCAGCATCTCACAGGAGGCAACTGGCACCACATGACTGGATTTTCAAAGGACACAGTTTCTCAAACTACCTTTGTCCTGAAAGAATTCAATTTAGTCAGCCCTGAAGCCTGTCTCATTCATACAATACATGTTTACAAAAAAAAAGCTGGTTTTCCCATTGTCCAGTGTACAACTTTCAAAAACAGCTATTAAATGGCTGCCTCCTTAGTCCACAGTCTCTTTAATTTGCAAAACTGCTCATCTCTTTACTGGAATGTCACCAGAGCACTTGACCATTGTCTGTTAGGAACTCTCTAACTCTATCTAAAGTTATGAGAGCAAACAAACAAAAAAGGCAGGTTTCTGACAAAAAATAAGCTGGTTATTGGTTGCACAATATAAAAGAGGTTTGAAGAATTCAAGCCAAGTTAGAAGGTTCTGGATTTGAAACAATGACAACAATAAAAAAAAAAAAATCACAGAAACTGAATTGACTAAATCAATTTTCTTGTAAAAGTGTCACAATTACAGATGGTAACAATCTGGAAATAGCTGTAGAGAGAAAATAATTACAAAGGGATGAAAACGTATTAATGCTCAATCGTACTGCATGTGTGGGAAAGTATATTCTGATATATTCCGGCTGTCCTTAATTCATCATCCAACTGTACTAAGTGCCCACTTTTACAAACAAAAACATTGCCTCAGTTGTTGAAATCCTTTATTTAGTAATCTGTGTAGGCTGAAATGTTGAGAACGGTTTCTAAATTCCTGGCTTCTGAATCTGTCTTCAAAGTTGTCTTTGTCTATATTAGTGTACAGCTGCAGGCTTTAATCAAAGGTCATTAGATTTACCAATTTCTGTCAAACATCCTAACAACATTCCTTCCAAGGAAATACCTACTATTTTAGAACTTGCAAAATCAAGGAAATGCTGCTTAATCCCCAATTTTTCCAAAATAAAGCATCACACCAAGGATGCAAGGCAGGAAGGGAAAAACCTTGGAGTGTTCTACAGAGTGGGTGTTAGTATGGCTTAAGAAGCTGGAAAACAGCACAGAAGACTTAGCCGAAAATCCAAACAAAGTCAGCAGACTTTAGGCACCCGTAACACCCATGTCTGTTTTTAGGCACCCGTAATCATGAACCACTGCTCAGCTGCTGCATGAGCTGATCCAAGTACCTCACTGTGAAGACTCACCTAGGCTGGCAATATCCTCTGCCTCACGTGCTCACAACTGCCCAGTACGGTCTAGAAATTAAACCACAGAGGTTTGAGAAGTCCAATCTGGCAGGTGTGCTAAAAATTCACCTATGCATCCACAGGATCAGGCACCTTGCAGGGTGCAGCACCACACCTCAAAAGTGCATGCTCTTGCCAGGAAGCAGGCAGCAGCGCTTCACGCAGGTATTTGTCTAGGCAACCTCTGGGCAACTCCATGTAATTCTCTGGGAAAAGATACCGTATCATATTCACTCTCTTGGTTTAGATCTGCAATTCCATTCACATTAAATGCAGCCTTGGAGGAAGTGTGACAAATTAAGTATTTTCAGTCATTTATAAATCACAAGTGGCTCATCTGATACATACGTGCTCCTAAGTGCAGGGAGGGCATTTGCAATACCCTCTCTTTTATAATCCCATCGAGGTACTAGGCTCAAAGGAAGTCCCTGATGTTTAGGACATTTGAGAGCTGCCAGTACCAGTAGAAGAAGAGGCAAGAGGCAACACGTGTTGACAGGATGATGGGATGCACCACTCGGTAACAATGAATAACTGCAGCTTCTCGTGAGGTGACACAGCTACTTAGTGCCCCTTGCTGAGATGATGTCTTTTGACCTCCAACAAGCCATGAACAAGGATAGACAAAGGTTTCCAGAAATGGAATCATAACAACGATAATATTACTGGGGCTATTTGATACCTGTTTCTACAAATGACTGTAAATTGACCCCAACGTAATGCACAGAGTAACGGATGCATAAACATTCTACTGCCTGGACTGACAAAAGCAAACACTACCACTGTACCTATCTGTCTCTTTACACATGAAAACAACACACACACTTTATAATGTTTTTATTTTTCTGCTCAGACCATAAAGTGATTTACTTTAGACCGTGGCCCAATTAGACGAAAAGCTTTATGGACCTCACCAAAAGTAGCTCACTCTGAGCTCAGCCCTAAAGCTAGGAGCCACAGGAGACCTGTTCCTCACCGTTCTCAGTGCTGTTTGCAATACCTGACATCATCACAAACAGGAACAACAGAACAACACTTAATACAAGATCTGGGCTTGTGGAACACGTCCAGCAGAGCCCTTCAAGTTTCACGGTCAAAGAAAAGCAATTCCACCCTCAAGAAGCAGAATGTTTTGAGTTTTGTGAAGAGGTACACGAAGGCATGAAGTTTTGAGCACACTCACAGTGCACTGGCATGGTTTCCAGCTGTCCAGGCATTACGGACTAAGACAGATGTTTGCACATGAAGAAGGTCAGCTTTCTTTCCAAGCAATGTACATTCAGAAGACCTGCTAAACACTGGATGCCTTTATGGCACTGCCAAGCAGTCGTAATGAATGAAGCACTTCTCAATCCCAGCTAAGATCAAAACGTTATTGGTGAAGAAAAAGAAAGGTCCTTCTGTATTAAATAAACCAAAGCTTCTGCACTGCCAAACAGCCCTTTGGGGAGTTCAAGTGGAGACTGAGAGGGACATGGTAGAGAACACAATACTCCCTCTTCTGCAGAAGCAAAAGAAGAGTGCTTTCCTCCTTTTTGGGCCTGAGAAAGCAGTGTTACCCTCAGCTCCCACATTGTCTCAGCTGGTGTTATAAAAGGTTCCATCTGCTTCAGCCACAGACTCGGTTATCTTCCGATGCTTACTCTATGCAGGCACTCACACTCTTACTGAAGATTAGCGTTCATTACTGAAAGTCTATTGAAAGGCAAAAAGCAATGAGTGTTTTATTCTCAAAAGAATCCCAATGAGTACATGTCCTCGCCCTCACCATTACTTAAGTTTTTCCTCTGTATTATTTTGAGAAGATGAGATCATCCAGATAGACTCTTATCCTGATAGTCTAACTGAACTGAGAGCTGGCTTTCTGAATATCAGCAAAATGGGTTACAAGCAGAATATTATTTGCAGCTATGCAACAGCACCGGTAGTATGATGTTTGTTAATTTTCTCTGGAGTTTATTATCAAGTGTATGGACTACTGTGCAGAATATTCAAGACTTTGCTTACATTCAGTTTATTTACAAATGGGTTTGTTTTGCTTGCATTAACCAAAAGAATTTTATTGTCAGAGGGAAGCTTTATTTACTATACTGGTTACTTGGGCAGAACTGTGCGTGGGTTAACGGATCTGCCCCCAAAAGTTAAATAGTTTTAGCCACTTCAAACACAAACTGTGAAGAGTCCTTGTATCCCAAATTGTAGCTGCAAAAGGCTCCTTAGCATTGCTTGCCTAAACTATGAAGCATCTTAGCTATGTAAACACTACTTCTTCAGAAGATTAACACACGGATAACAAGTTCAGGTCATGATGAGCTCATAAATGCAGTTTTAAAAAAAAGCACACCAGAACATCAGTTTCAGCAAAACTGTAGCTTAGGTTCCGGCTGCTATTTCCTAACTGGTACTGGGCTTCTCAGAACAGTAATCCATCATAATATGGTTTTACTTTGTTGCTCAAACTGAAATAAATAGAAATATAAAAAGAAATAAATGAAAACAAAAATAGTTTTTAAACTTCAGTCTTTTGTTACTAATAAAAAGGACTTTAAAAAATGTATCACTAATCGAGCTCACAGTTTCCTGAGGTATTTAATTATTAACATCAAACGAACATTAAGTTTACCCTTTCTTTAAGGAAAACTTAGATCGGACTTGTAAGGCCTGGTAAAAATTATGAAGCATACTCTTGACGTCAACAGGAATAATCATGCCAGGGTTCTACAGGCAAAATCCTTTGGTCTTTTAAGCAGGTGCATTGAGTAAGTTCCTTTTCATGTAACTTTCGTCTGCAAAGTTCCACCTGAAACACTACTCATTTGCAGGTTTAAAAAAAAAATAAAATGAAACTTTCTGGTTACTTTTTCCATTACTCTTCCTTATTCACCAAGTTCTCAAGAGATATTGGAAATATGGAAGAAATGGGTTTTGAAGTGAAGTAAACAAAGTATTTAGTGAAAACTACATAACAACACGTAAGATCCACTCTCTCAGTTAAGCAGCACGATGGATGTCTAAAGCTATGGAACAACAAGCTCACTTCCTTTTAAAAATCCCGGTGGTACCAAACTGGTGAAGCAAGTTCAGCACCTATGGGAAAACATAGAGTAAAACCAAGTCCATTACATATACAGACTAATTCACCAAAGCAGGCTTTCCCCAGCGCCAGCTGTTCGGAACGAATGCTCACATTCCCCAGAAGCTGCCTCTCTAGCACAAGGCCTACTGACCAGCGGAAACACCCACCCTACTTTGAGACCCTACTTGTCTTATCTTGTTTCCTTAAACCCGAATTAACATGAACACACTAGCTGTTAAGTCAGGCCAACCTGCATTCTGCTGAACATCTCTTTCACCGCCTAGGTGAAAGAGGTTGCTATTTTTTCTAAATAATCAGAACACGAGGAAAGGTTACACAACACAACATGCACCACTCCACAGAACAAAGCTCAAATATGATGTTGCTGCATATAAATAATACTGTATGTATATATGCTGTATGTAAAGGAAGATTGTAGCTAGTTAGCTTTTGTCCTTTCTTCTTCAGAGCAAGCAGAGCGCTTTCGTGGTAGCTAACCTTTCTTGCTTGTGCATAAAAGAGCGGTGAGGTGGCCCGTTCAGAAGATCCTTTTTCTTACAGTAACCCATTTCCCCAGGCCAACTATTCAGAAAAGGTTTGTACCAGACATAGTCACGCTTTTAGTAAACTCAAAGAGAGGAAATGTGGCTAGCTGGCACACGATCAAGCAATAAACCAACACTTTCAAACATGGTGTAAGGTACTAACTTTTGTAAGAGAGTGAGCTGCAATCTCCCAGCAGTAACTGCTTTTAAGAAGAGATGCATTTGAAAAAGAAGACAATCTTAAAAAGGACAACTGAGCTTTACATCACTTGCATGTTTACCAAAAAAAAAACCCAACAAGCTCTGTTTGCTGAGTGGGCAAAATCAATTTAACCAGGCAAGATCTAGGCACGATTCTCTATTCATCAACAATGTAAATAACATAACTCTAACAGCCATTAGAATATCTGTAGAGATTGTAATCTCTGGATTCCAGCTGCTGAAAAGTTAAGTTTTACTGTCATATAAGAAGTCATACTCATACCAACAAGTGCTGGCTACTGAATTATCTTCCATTTGAGAAGGAAAGTGCAGCTTGAACTTTCATCATCCTCAGAACCCTTTATTCTTTCTAAGGATTACTGTCACGCAATGTTTGTGCTCAAAAAAAACTTTCCTCTGCTCGTGGTTCCTTAATTGCTTACATATTACCTTAAGATAATCTTAAAACATTAGTAATCTTCTTTAAAGCAAAACCCTTTGGGTATAGGAACACAGAGAGATTCAGAGCAAGTTTGTCTTCCCAATCATTTGTACCTGTCTTGCTAAGTACAGTACGTCAACCAAGCCCACATCCTGGATTTAAATTTATAATGCTCAGCTCACCAGAGGGATTTACCTTTGCAGGCAGGAAAGAGGCCTGTTCAGATGCATCTTAATGCCTGAATCATTTTCAGAAAAACTGATTATGCAAATTAAGATGAATAGCATTAAGAAATATATCTTAGAGTTCTGAGTTGTAGCAGGAGAAGGTTGGTTCGGTACACTTCCCTTTATCCATAGTTGAGCAATACCAGATACTGTGGGCTTGTCAGCACGGGCCGCTCAACACAACAACAGGGCAGCCCCTGCTATTGATAGGGGAGAAATTCTAGTTTCTTCCTTTCTTCTTCTGCTTTCCTTCCACTTATCCAACCCCTCTCCTCTAAAACACCCTAAGAAAAGTTAGGATTTGCTGGATTTGGATTATACCCATAGTCTTACACTTTAATCTTCTGGACGCTAAACACCACTCACAGGAAAACGTGTAACGTCCTCAAGAAGCTGTTTACCAAGCACAGCCTCATTGAACCAACATAATTAATGAATATTAATCCAGACAATAACTAAGCAGACAGACAGGAATGCAGCGTCAGCACCCAGCAAGATGAAAATTGGATGCCATTGTGTGTGCAAAGAAGGCAAACACTTTCATATTAAAGGAATTTAAGGAAATGAAAACAGGAAAGGCTGGGGAGATCAGTGGGAGGTAGATTTGCACACTGTCAGCCTTCTATTTCTGGATGAAGTTTTTACCTTTTTGGTTATAAAATGAAAAACTATGAGAACCTCATTGGTGCCCTAGTAAGTCTTAATAAGTGGTAAAACGCAGCTTTCCAGATTTCTTGGTCCGGCAGCGAGAAGCAATTAAGCTCCGTGTTGCCCAAATTAGAAGTAGGTAACTGTATAACTTCAATTACAGCACTAAAAGGAAGACTGGGAGAACAATCCATCTTCTTATGTCTCTGTGCTGGCTATGCCAAATCACAAGAGGAAACTAGAAACTGGGTTGTCTGCCATACAGCCTCTCCAGTTCTTGCAATCTTATCCCTGCTTTCAGAGTATCCAATGCTTATTTAAAAGCCTAGCTCTTTGGATCTACTGCTTAAATGTGGCACTTGGTTTTATTTGAAGAGTTGCAGATGACTCTTCCCTGGGAAGGGAAGAAGCAGCCCACTGCAAATACGCACCAGCTCATGGAAACCTACTACCAAGGTCTGGACGAATCTCTCTGCTCTATATTGAATTGTACTGAGCAGATTAAAGCCAATTCAGATATTGTTTTGCATTATACTGCTTTTCCAGAAGAAAAATGAACTATATTTTTCATAAAAGTTGTCTGCTTTTTTAGCTAAACTGACTTTTTGTGTGCAATTATTCTGGAAAGTCATATATATTGCACTTTCACATGGGGAGCTATATAGCTCTTTTTTGAGGACAAACATGTAAGACTCCATCGGAAAACACGAGCTAAAAATATAAATTTATTTTAAATACAATGCTAATTTTTCCAGAGCTGTGCAGACATAAAAACATTAATTTGCTGAACAGAAGGTTATGGGATCTGTTGACATATTTTTACTACTGACTCTCGGCAGTACAAAAGTTCCTTGAGAAGCAAAACTAATGAAGCCTGCTTGGTTTCCTATCAATTGGGTTTCCACAACTCAGCTCTCTGTATCTAATACTGTTCATGCTCGAGGCACAGATTTTCCTCCACGTTTGGGACATTCATAACATCACTATCCTCTGCTGATCTCCACTGTCCACTGATATATTTATGTTGCTGCCTTTATGTCAATGTGGGCATCAAGAATACATTCTCCTTTACTCACTTTCATATGTCATGCAGTTTTGTAAGCTCTGTAGGCACTAATTATACTTTGAACTTCTGTCACATTTGGTTAAAGCCTGTGAAATCACTGAGAAGAGCAAAAGGAGACATGTGTGCACACATGCACAGAGCATGATCTTTTAAGCCAAGTTTCCTCAGGAAATCAAGCTAAAAAAAGGAGTATGGCGGTAGTTTTTTCAAAGCTAGTTCAAATAAGGAGATACATTGTATATCCTGTTCAGCATGCCTTTTTTAAACTATTGGAATGCAGTTGCATTCATAAACAGCTATAAATACTTCCCATAGAAACAGCATATAGTTGGTGTTTCTCCCTGCTCCCAGCCAAACTTCATCTCTCCAAATGTAAGGCAAGAGCCTATTTTGGAAACTGAACTTCAGCAATGTGTGTACTCCTGCAGTTTGGAAAAGGACAAGCTTTTTGAGAAACAAAAGCAACATAAAGGACCCTTTATCATTAGATGTACAGTTTGCCTTCACAGCTAAAACCAGCAGTAATAATAACCGTGCAGAGACTAGGATGCGGAAGCTATCCCTCAGATAAAAACCTGGCAAAAAGGTGCTTTTATTGCCACCCTAAAATGAAGAAAACTCAACATCTCATACCTGCCTGAAGCTGTTGCTTGTAAATTTACCTCACAGTAAAATGGCAGCAGCTTGTTTTCATTGTGCTTTTTTTCTTGCAAAAGTTGATCCATGCCTTTGCCGCATCAAAAATAATACTTTTTTCTATAATGGCAGGGAATGCTTCAGGAAACAGGGCATGACAAGCGCAGTACAGACTCATAAGGGTGCACAACCCAGGTTTTCAAGAGATGATTGATTTGAGCGGACTCTAAGCTGCAAGCTCGCAATTGCAAAGCAAGAGGCAGGACTGGCGATGTGACTCCATGCTTTCTGTTCAAGAGGCAACAGTAATTCGGGATCTACTTCAGTGGTACAACTCGTGAGGATAAGGCCAGCAGCATAGAGCAATGGCTTTCAGCTGTACGTTCACACAAAACCTTGGAGCACGTGATGATGCCAAAGTACTTAATAAATTCATCTAGCGCTTTTCCAGTACTCCCTGATCTCCGACTCCCAAGTTTGCAAGGCTGACATTTAATTTATTAAGTTCAGCCACATACTTTCAGCGTAAAAAACGTGTTTGAGGGAGGGACAACCAAACTGTATACATGGCTCCTGCAAGCACTTAGATGTGTCTGCAAGACCACAGGCTGGTACTATCACTGTAAGTAAAATAATGCACAGGCAACGTCTTCCCAACACCCTTACACAGGGAGTGAGACCAGCCATAGCTAACTGCAAGAAACGCAGGTTAAAGAACAAGTGGCACAACCCTGCTCACAAAACCCCTGACTTCCTGCACTCCCACAAGTGGCAAGAGAAGTGGAAAACCCCTTTGAAAACTCAAGAGAGTACAGCTCTTCCCACAAACTTCAACTCCTATGACTAACAAGACTTCATCACAGCTTCTGACCAAGGCCACTTTTCCATATAGCAGAAAATTTGGGTTTAAGGCAATCCGTGCTGGACCAAACCCATCAGCAAAGTGCTGAGCTATGGCAAACTCACTTCCACACAAATGTGTTGAAAAAAGAAAAAAATTTGAAGGGGTATCTCATTTCTAGCATACTTTATGCTGGATTAGGTATTGTCTGTCCTCCCGCAGCTGGCACAAACCCAGCATAAATTCCACACTGTTCTGCTTAATTTGACACTTGATCCAGATCATATTTGTGCTGCTTGGTGACTTGGTATTAATGAATGAGAATCAGATTTAGGAAGAGTCTTTCATCCTAAGGTCAATCAGGGTAATTATGATCACTTAGCTTTTTATTCCTGCATTACAGAGATCATTTCTGCTAAAACAATGAAGGCCCACAAATTTAAAAACGCTTATCAGCTGAAGTTCAGCCCTCTCCCAGTTCTCTCCTAGTAATCTTCAGAGATTATTGGATTTCACAAATTACAAAAAATATAGCATCAGAACTGTGAATTTTGTAAGCTACTTTTTCTCTACTGTTTAGTTCCTGTTGTCACCTAATGGGGATACCCATCCAAACACAAGCAAGAGAAAATAACAGCTCTATAAAAATAATGACTGCAACCAAGTTCAGAGTGCTTATTCATTAATATGCCACTGATAACTTGCAGCAGTGCTGGTGGAGTAGGCTTATGCTGATTTTCCTCTAACAAGGTCTTCTGTCACTGCTACCCTCTCCTCTGAGAGTTGTGCACATGTGCTTAGACTGGCAGGTTACTCTTCCCCAGTCAGGGTCACTCCCAGAAATCTCTGCATCCCAAATGAAGGGTAACTTATTCCAGCTCACTGCCTGCTCTCCAGATCTATCTTTGGCCCAGCCCCATACTGAGTGCTGCCTTCCCCTGCAAGACTTTCCTCCAGCAACAAATCCCAGACTTGCAGAACCACAAGACAACAGGAATTATCCTTTTGAGACCCGTATTAGGTCAGGAGATTCATTTATACACACACATCTATTCCTCTGCAAGAGTTCAAAACAAATGGTTCAATCAAAACAGTTCAATCTAATGAAAAGACTTAGAAATTAGCCATTTATTCTTTAGGTTAGCAGAGAACACCACCATTAGGTCTAAAGTCCTCACCTGGGCAACACTGGCACTGACTTCTACTTTATAGGCTTGATCTCTCATTATGCATAAAATTCATATAAATGGCAATGAATATATGACTAAACTGTATTTTTACAGTCTTAGATCTCAGCTTGTAAGGTGGACTTGGATATAAGTTATTAATTCAGTGATCTGCATGAGCTAGCAATCAAGCATAACCTTTTCACTGTAGCAACTATATGATTTATGTAATAAAGAGTAGTACATCAAATCTGATGGTTTTATGATTGTATCTTGAGCTATTCATCAAAACAGTTTCTCAAAGATCTAGACTTGGTCTGTTTTTGTTTAGAGTTGATTTCAGATATGGCAAGTCAGAAATAAGTAACATTTACAGCTTGTCTTCATGGCAGATAAATAATTGAAATATTCATTTATTATCTGCTATCTTCACCTCTGTAAAGAAGAATTTTAAAAGCAGCTTACACCAAAGCCAAGAGAGCTGAACAAAACATAGACGCACACACTGAGCTTACTAAACCAATGAGACATAATGACAACAAACTAAACCAACTTACTCGCACACCTGTCTCCAAGATGGCCACAGAACTTATTTGTTACTCTAAACCCCTGCCATTGGACATCAAATTTTTAAGATGAGATGTTCAATTAGTAATTTGATATCCAGTAAGTAAAATGTTATTTATTTAAATGAGCAGAGCTATCACTGTTGCATTTCTATGAAAAAAGAAAACCACAAACAAACAACACACATACACAAACAAAAAAAAAAACAACCCACCAACTTATTCCACTTATCTGTTTTCTTCCAAACAGTTTTGGTTAACTATGGCAACGTTCTCAACTACTGTATAACACTGCCACCAAACAGGCAGGTGTTCCAGCATAGAACAGGCTTGAGTTCTATGCACCATGCTCTAGCGGAGGTATCTAAGGATTACAGTAAGAACTTCACACATGCCCCCACCACTTCAACACAGTTTGAGGAACAGGACTCCTTTTTGACAGGCAGCACCACCATCAAACATGAGAATAAAACAATAAAGTGAACTGCAAAGCACCCAGGGCAATCCATCAAGCTCCCTTGATCCTGTACTTGCCGAAGAAAGATGCATGAGAACAGTAAGAAAGAGCTGAATTGTTGGACCTACAGTGAATTTCTCAGCCTTCCTGTACATCCCAGAACAGCAGCACTCACGGTCTCTACCCCACAATATTTGGCAGTGACAGAAGTTGGCAGAAAGTCTTAGGACCGCTTTGCTCCTTGGGACCAGACTACTTACCAAAGGGAAGGCCTACAACCACCAGGAGGCTATGCAGACGTACTGAAAAGCAAGTAAACCTGTTTGAGGAAGACTACATAGGTGCTGGTTTACCTAGCGCTTACTATTTCTCTTTAAGTCCTGTTTTCAGTTTCACTGCCAGTATTGTGGTTAAAATGCCATAATATAAAAAGACACTGTACACCAGAGAATTGCCCTCAGGTGGCTGGTTTATTTCAGAATTAATATACCTAAAACACACATTGGACTGCAGTCCTGTTAGTCAGCAGCAGCCAAACTTCCACTGAAGGCTAATGCATTACACACAAACTCATTAAACCATTACATAAACCTGTCAGAGATTTCCAGCCATTACTTACCACTGAACAAAGGTAAGTAATACCTTTTATTCATCCAACTGCTTGCATTAAAACAGGAAATAATGCCCCTCCACACTTGCTGCACTGTCTGTATTCGTAAGCATTCAAGATATATGTATGTACAAATGTACAGAGAAGAACAAGATGAGGTAACTATGCTCCCCCCAAGTACACATCAAGAGTGGAGAAATTCCTCACTTAGAAGGCCAGACAGAGGAGCATCTGAGAGTTTCTAACGCAACAGCCTCCATAAAACAGGACACTGATCTTCACCCCCATGCACTGTAACTTTAAAGTGCTGCTGTGCATACACACCCCTATGTCACAAATACATTCCAGAAGTCTGCTCACCTAATATAGCATTGCCTAAGCCCCAGAGAGATGTGTGTGTCCTATGACAGCATACTAAAGATGTGCATGCAGTGTGGCTTGGCTTCACAATGCTCCTTGCTGGTAACACATCATCAGCCACGAGGATGATGCAACAGATAAAAGCAGCAATATGGGCACATCAGCACAGATATGACATCCTCTGAGGAAAAACTGTACTAATAAGGGCCTGGGGTTCTCCTCCAAGAACAGTGCATCTCTGGGCCCCCTCTTCTCCATGCTATTTCAAATTTGCATCATATTACGATAGTGTTTAGGAAACACAGAAAAGAGAAGGACCCTACTGCTCCAAGTACTGTGCAGTCCTGGAACTAAAACTATCCAAAGCAGTTTGTTCATGCCAATCTGCCCATCATTTTCAGAACAAATAGAAAAATCCTTCTCTATGGATCTGGCAGCCACAGCGCTCTTGCCATGAACTGTTCGTGCTTCAGCCTCAACTTCTTCCCTTGTCCTCTCTGTTCATTCTGACCAAGTGGTCCTATGCTCTGAGCTGGCATCTCTTCAGCTGTTCTGGACACACGAGCCAGACTGAAAGAGCCACCCTTGAGAAAACTGCTCTCCAGTTCATGAATCTCAGCCTAACTCTGCTCTCTTAATAATGGCAGATTTCCCATGCACAAATAAAACCTCTTCTGCCAGTATTCCTGATTGACTTCAGTTGATGAAGAATTCCCCTAATGCCAAAACAGAATATCTCCCCAGCTTTCCCAGGGAACCGCGTTTGCCTTACAAAATACAAATCTCATTAAGGATTTCAAATCCTGGAGAAAGAAAGAGTTCTCAGGATATTTAATGAGGGAGTCAAACAGAATAGTAGCCCCAAGGAGTACAGGCCTTAGCAAATAGACTAAAACCAGGCCTTCAAAGCCGCAACACAGCAGAAATTCCCAGAAGGCTCTTCTGCTGGTAAAAGGATGCTGCACACTTATAATTAATGTAAAACTTAATTAGAATCTCTGGAAAAAAAAGAATTCCATTTGGAGGTAATTATAAAAAGGAGGCAGTTATAACAATTATTTATCATCTCTATTTCTGGAAGAGAAATCAGGGGCCTCGTTCTTGGAGGCATTCAACAAACGTAACGAGCAGTCAGGTTCTGCTTGCCAGCACAGAAACACTCTGAAGGGTTTGCACCCGCTCTTATCACCTCCACCCAGTCAGCACTACTGATGTATAATCAGCTGAGTCATTCCACAACACCGCTGCTATTTCAGGATCTCTACCTATTGTCACGCTCACGTGCAGTAGCACGACTCTTCCATGCCACCATCACCATTTTAGCCCGGAGACCAGACTTCTTACTGTACAGCATGCATCATGAGTATTGCCTTGTGACCACGGGACAATACCATGAGCCTGGCGACAGACACCCTGGTGCTGTGTGAACTTCAGTTGGTACGTCATGGAGCACTGGACATAATCAGCGAGTCAAAACTGTGCATTGGAAAAATATCCTATAGACAATGCTCTTGGGAGCCATCTACTGGCAATTAGGCATTAACCATTTGCATGTCTGCAGAGAAATGTAAGAGCCATTTGTAACTCCACCATTTCAGGACACCTCCTAGACTCCTGCATTCATAACTGGAATCTTTTGAGGGATCATCTGTAAGCTAGTTATTAAACCATAGCTAAGCATTATAGCCCTATTTAATAGTGATTCCTAGCACTTTGCATGCTTAGCGTGCTACCTAAGCATTATCTTCTTTCCTGACTCTAGAGGATGGAAAGCGCTGTAGAAGTCATGTATTATTTTCATGTCAAATGCAAAGCACTGGTAAGCACATGTGGGAGAAAAATCCAGACCACACAGCAAATTGAAGTACCATGATTTGAAGACTCAACTCCACGACTAGAAACACTAGGTAAGGAAGCCAAACTAATTCCCAGGAGCTCGGTGGGAAGAGGGTAGCTGGAGGTCGCACTGGAACATTGCCACTGGGACAAGAAGATGTGAGATGCATGTGGACAACCACTCAGAGGAGAAACGGTCTTCCCCTACTGCAGCTCAGCTGTGTGAACATGGCCCCTTGGGCTACTGCAGATACTTTGCAGCTGGCAAAATGGGAGAGAGCAGATGCTGATTACGGTGCATCTCATGCCTGGATAGTTTAAATTGCTTCCCTACTAAGTGCAGGTCCAAAGGCAAGGAAAGGCTTCCAGCAGTACTGTTGAAAGAGCTGAGGGATAATTAGGGGGTAAAAAAAAATACATGTTCAGAAAACAGGGTTATCTTTCCAGGAAAGAAGGATTTTCTGGCACAGGGACACACTCACATCAGTTCCCTAACCTGAGGGCACAACCCTGTTACATCCACAGAGGACAGACCCACCAGCACGCATTGCTCACCCACAGTGGAGGGAACAGCGCGGCCAGTACATGCAGGTCTCCATCCTCAATCCCCACGATTTCCTGTGGACAGAGCAGAACACGTACTTCAAATTGGGGCCCTGGCACCTACCGACTCATACACAGTGTGGATAACCAGTGGATTAACAAAAAAAAGTTTGAAGCAGTCTCCCAGGAATGGCAGCCAGACTCGAGCTAATTCAGAAATAACAATGTCTACCAGGAAGATCTCAAAACCAGGATCTGGGGACTGACAACAAAGTATCAGGAAACCAGTACAGAGGAAGTGATTCATGTTTATCCTACTACATTTTGCATGGCAGAAGGTTTCCAGGGCATTCCAGGAGCCTAACAGACAGAGCAGAAGTGGGTAGTAAGTAGGAAAAAACCCTCACATTTATCATAGTTCTAGAGGATATTGTGCTGCAAATGCATAAACGAAAGAAGGGAGGTCAGAGCTATGAAGTAATGTCATTGCACCTCATGTGCAGTATTTTATTAGCCAGGAATACATGAAGTTTGTTTACATATACACAAATTAAAGTCTCAATTGTGACACCATCTGATAGTTACAAAGGAGAAGATGGCAGCTTAAATGCCTATGTCCTATTGTGTGTTTCATATTTGGTTTGAGATTTAAAGCTGTATTATTTTAAAATTAAAAGCAGAAAAAGTAGATCCAAAAAGGTCCCGTTCATATATCATCTCTACATCAATGCTCAGGTTTCAGTCAGCCATCATTAAAGCACAAACTCTGTATTAAGGCCTAAAATGCTGCCAATTTTGTGTGTCCTTGGTCAAGGTCCAGTTAGTTTCTTGGTGTGAAGTGGTACTGTTTCTCAGCCCAGTAGTAGTAACGCTCCACGTTTTGCTTTTTTTCTCCTCTCTCTTCATGTTCCGTTCCATGCCAACTTGTCTTAAGTAAGGCTGTCTGGCGTACTTCTCCATTCTTTTTAATGGTTTAAAGAAAACATTTTTCATCAAATGAAAGTACTTTAAACAGAATCTATTATGAAGCAGAGAAAAATATTTTTTTTCTCCTTCTGAGTGGCAGTTTTGTTGGGCACTGAACTCATAATTTGAGGTGTCTAACACTGCTAAATTTAGAACGCCAAGTAATAGCAGCCCCACATGGGCCAAATGATGATCTAAGGATGAGGGAAGCAATATATCTTTTTAACAATTGAAAGAGTTGGGAATGTTCCCACAGTGAGAACATGCTTAGCAAATTTCTCTGCAAGTGGGACACTTGGATGCATGGAATATTTCAGCTACAGCAGTAATCCCGCAGCGTTCTGTGCTGAAAGCAGAGGTCAGCCTTAAGGGAATTATATTAGACATACAGTCAGACAAGGCAGGCACCTCAGGGAATAGCTCTTGCACAAATATAAACACACCAGCTGCATGCAAGTTATTGCTTCTAAGATGCCACAGCTACCCCTCCTCTTCTCTCTACCTGTCTTTTATAAAACCAGAATTTGATGCCACACTATTTTAAAAAAATCAACAGTTTTCCTTCCTGTGAAAACACTATTCCACATTCAAGTTAACATGGAGGAGATGGGACAACCATTCTCAAAACAAAGCCCTGTGTGCTCAGCCAGGCTGTTAAGGCACAGGTCTGCATTCAGGACTATGTTGCCTACCCCTGTCACACAGGGAACCGCCAGGAGGAGGGAACTCCATGCCAGATATTCTTACAGGATTTGGAAATCTCCCTTCTCATCCTCTGGTTAGTTATGCTGGCTTATGGGTCCTTCTCTGATCTGTTCTCCTTGACTGTGTGGCTTGGGGAAGGCGAAGAACCCCAACTGTGTTTTATTGGTAAGGTAGGAGTCAAGGAAAGGAGAAAGCTCATCAAGCAGTCAGGCACATGCTGACCCCTATGTAAGTAGCATGGAAACAAGAGGTAGTTTAGAAACTATTTTCTGCTGTAACTTAGTTTAAATCAGTTTGCTATTGCAGCTGACGACCAGAAAGAAGAGTCATTACTTATAATTAGAGATGACCCCAAGCCACAGACATCCAGATGCAACCTTCTCTGAAGCTCTCTCTGGATCCAAGACGAGGTCCTCAGCCAGTAACTGCACTGTAGTCAGTGATGTTTTGAGTACGGCACAACAGGTTGCAGAAGATGAAGAAGGGCTGACGGGGGGCCAGGCAGAGTTTGTGGCATGCCCCTTTCCAGGGGCTGTTATTTGCCCCCCTGTCATTTTATCAGGTGCATTACTGTTAACTGAAAGAGAACTAAACACCAGCAGGCTGGCAGGGTGTATGTCTGTCTCTCAGAGCAGCCACATGATATTATTCATCCCTTGTTCTCACTTCCCCCACAGTTATGTTCCTCTTTGTACACCTGTTTGTTATCCTAGGTTGCAAGGCCGCATTTGAACCTTGACTTCAATCATTCATCTGGCTTCATGCACGTGAAAACCGGGCATCTACGCTGAATCCTGACAATTTCCAAAGTAGTTCTGGGGAGGGAGGAGATCCACACGAGTTGTGTTAGAGGTGCCTAGCCTAGGTGATCGAATATGCTTTAGGTTCACTCGAGAGAGAGAAAGCAGTTCCTCCAGCAGGTGACTTGACACCAGAGCCTGACTCATTGCCTCTCACCACAACCCGTAGAGCGAGACCATACTCCAAGTGTGATCACCCATCTTGGATGACTCAAATTCAGTACACTGTGAGTCCCTTCCCTACCCGGGGAAGGCAGCGAGTGATTCATCCACAGAGCTCTGAACAGATCAGCTCAGGACTTGAGATGGAAACTTCTGTGTCCAGGGCCCAGCTGTTTTGGTACAACGACCACAGCTTTTAAAAACCCACAGACACAACCCCGCTGCAGCTTTTTGGAGAGCCCAGAAAAAGCTGTAAGTCTCCACCCTGAAGACATGCGCAAGGCCAACTGAGTTCCCAAGAGAGAGAAAACCACTATGGCCAAGTCCAGACTGGAGCACGTTCCAAGTTTTTTTCCATTCTCAGCTGAGTGGCAACGTATTTGAAAAAGCAGCTTGAACCAGTCGTTATTCTGAGATCCAGGGAGCACCACACACACATACCTCACTTTAGTTCCCCTCCCAAAGCAAGCTCTTATATTATGAAATCTAACCACAATTACTCTTTTATAAATAGTGCAGTGTCAAAATCCTGCTGAGTCCCAAGTCTGAAATTTTAAAAAAAGAACATTTACAACTAGTCTTGCTCATTTTGAGCACAGCCACAGAGCAGGACTAAGAAGAATTGATTTATAGCAACCAAGGAGTTGATACAGCTAGAATAATTCCAGACTGATGAAGGACCTCAGCTGCAAATTACTACTGTTTTGTCCACTCTGTCTTAAAAAGTGCTAGTTTCCAGAAATGTAGCTCTTGCAGAGACAGCCAGAGGGGGGTGGGGGGTGGAGGGGTGGGCAGGATGTCTCTTTTTTACATATATTCTCAGCATGATTTGATACAGATACACAAACTCAGTCTGGATTTCAAACCAAAAACCAACTTACCTTTGTTTCCTGGTGGCACTGGACAGTGAACACTAGAAATTCAACAACAGCTTATTGACTGTATGCTTCTCCCTTTTTTCTTTTTTGTTTTAAGCTACAATACATTTGTTGTATATATTATTACAACCCCAAATAATAATAATACAATAGCAGAAGTTGGAGCCTGGACACTTGCAGGACACATTCTTGGCTGTGTACAGACATGCTTGTCTTACCTTGGGTGAGCTAGCCTATTGCCCTTCAGCTGAGCTGCTTCTAAAATAGATGCCCTAAGTACCTGTTTCAGAAGATGTTGTGAATTAAGGTCTCCAAGTGCTTTGGGATCCTGAGAAGAAGAATGGGAATGTACCAAGTGTATGGTATTTAATAACTAGGAGCCAGCAACAGAAGGGTAAACTAATTACAAGAGTTTCACAGACATTTTTAAGAGAGGACAAGTGGGAAATACAAAGAGAACTTGGGCTCAGCGAGCTAAGAACTGCCTGGTGATCTGTACCTCTGAGTATCGAAGCCAGCAGTTTCAGTTCCAGGCTGAGCACCAGTTTGACTGCAAACTGCAATGAGGTACAGCTGTTCATTGGGCCAGGAAATCCAAAGGATGATTCTAGCCAGGCATCTTGGGTTCTTATTAGGCACTTAGTGGTGACAGCATCTCTGGATGCTGGAAACATATGGAAACCTGCAGACACGTGACTGCACTGAACAAAAGAAAGAAGGTTTCACTTCTGAACTCCCCGAGCCTCCAGACAAAAGGCTGTGCAAATGTTCCAGCAAGATATCCTGGACCAAACACATTCAATTCATTGGAACAGACAGTAACATTTTAAGTTACTTTCACAGAATGTACCTAATTATGTCATCACAAACTATAAAGGCTGAAAGAACACATGCTAGAGCCAATATCTTGACATCATGCACACATGCTTAATGTCTTACTAAATCTTACAAGTACGAGAATAACATCTTTGTTTAACAACAAAGCAGCAATACTGGGTTTACTTGTCTTAATCACCTTATGTATAAGATAATTTTTTTCTAGAAACCGCTACTCATATGAATAAGCATGTTTACTGCAATGTCACTAAAGCAATGCTATCCTCCACTTGCTGTTTATTTTTCCTTTTTCTAGAAGGTTCCCAATGTGCTTCACAGACACTAGACCAGGTATAGTCTCTGTTTTTCTTTTTCTAATTATTCATGTAAAAATAGGACTATGATTAGCTGAAATAGTCTAATATCTCCAAAATAACTACAGTAGTAACAACTAGCAATTATTTTCAGCTGCTTCTGTGAGGAGTTAAGCAAGCAAACCCACTGACAGGAACAAGATGAATGTTAGGAAATGTTTGTGGAAATCAAATTTAAGACTTGAAATTGTAAGTATCTGCACCCAAATCCTGATTCCAGGCCAATCAAAGTAACCAACACAGCTCAAATTTTGTATCATCTGTAGTCGTAACAAGATGCTTGAGAACAATCTACACATCAAGACAATTTCAAATGATGAATAAATTCACAAAAACCTTACACTGTTCAGAGATCATTTAAATGCAGAGAAATGAAGCTAAAAGCATTAAATATATTATATTTGAAAACTACTTTTAAAGATAATAGTGACATTAAAATATTAATAAAATTTGATGAAATACTTGAAAAATATGAGCATGAGAAACATAGTCGGTATAAAAAAAATGGTCCAATACGCACATTTATCTCCTACCCCAACATCTCAATGCCTTACCAAATCTCCCATTCCATGTTTTTATATATATTACTTGTAGACCAACTCCAAATATTCAGTCTTGGGTTAAATGCTAATGGCTGATGGGTATATGCCTCAAACAGCAGAGAAAACTTAATTATCAGGGCAAATAATTTAGGCCAGGCCCTTAGTATTTAAACCTACCAACCCTGCAAAGCTCCCCATACTTATCAGCATCATGATGAGTGGTTTTCACTTGCCAGCGTAAAAGATAGGGTCTAAACTCAATGGACAGATGAAGAGATTATATATAACATTTTATACAGTCTCCTCCATCATATCAGATAAGTCACTGACTTCTGAGAATCTCCTACAAGCAGGGTAAGTGTAAGGACTTGAAAGCTCACTCTCTATTTTATAAATAGAAGGGACTAGAGGTAAGTCCCCCGCTTCGCTATGTCCTCAGGAACTAAAAACTCATGAATAAGGCAGTGAGGTGAAGAAATGCACTATACCTGGAGAGCAGTGTTTCAGGGCCACACCTAGATAACGATCAGAAGTGAAGAAGAATGTTCAAGAGGAGTATTTACGTCAAATACGAGCTAGAGCCAAGAACATGAGATATCCCTTAGTGTATAGGGCCCCAAAAGAAAGCACAAGTTTTCAGCCTCAGCCCTTTCTGTAGGTCCACCAAGCTATCACGCAAGACACATTAGAAAGTGGCGTGCCTCCATGGCAGAATTCTGTAAGGCAGCTAAAGCAAAAAGGTCTTGGCAGACCAGTGAGGCACAGACACACACAATGAGACATGCCCCAAGGGCAGTGGCAAAAACAAGATTGTCTTTTCTTGAATCCCCAGCTGTCCAGCCTCCAGGCATTCACCTCTACAACCTTTAGGCACAACAACAAATGGAAGGTGACAGCTATACTCTTGCCTTTCATTCCCTTCCTTTAACATCAGGAGCACAAGGCAAGAGAGTTGGGCCAAAGCAGCAGTTGCTGTGGACGAAGACTGCATTTCTGTTGGATCTCATGATAGCAAGGTTACTGTGGCTATATGCTCCTCAAGCTTCATCTCTGCTTCCTAGCATGCTAAATTTGACCCCACTCTACTCTGCCTGTTAGGCATTAATCCCACCTAACAGGCATGTTTTTATCCTTTTCTCTCTGTACCTACTTTGCATGGAGTACTACCCTCTGCCCAGCCGAGGAACACTGTCTTGGCAAGTCCCCACAGCAATTATGTTGTCAGCTTTCTTAACCACCTCCAGCAATCGGTCCTGAGGGCTTTCTCACTTAAACACATCCTTCCTCCTATTCCTTTTTTGCCCTCTAGATTAGATATCATGGTAACAGAGAGATATTGGAAAGCACGTTATACCTCCAGCAGGTTCTCAAGGAGGTTTGACAGCAGCAAGCTCCTGGCTTCCCTGGTCACGCTCAGATGGATCTGCTTCTAATGTAAAATATCAATTACAAAATGCTATTTGTCATAAACTTCACAGGACAGTTCACAAAAAGAAGGTTTTTGGAAGCCTTTAATTTTGAATTTGAAGCCTTGAACAAAAAAAAAAAACAAAAAAATCTATTCTGAACTGGCATAACATACCAGAAGATCTTAATATATCACAAGCTACAGAAAACACAGGCATTGTTTTAAGCTGCATACAATTAAATGTCTGTCTGATTATAATTATTACTTCTAATCCTTCAAAGGCTTAATTCAGTTTTGATATGTCTGTCTTAGTCCTCTCCTAACTTAACCAAGATACTTTGAATTGGAATACACCACAATAACCAAGGGTCTAGCTCTCAGAGTTCCAGTTCTATCACCCTGCACAAATGTGTGAGGGAGCCTCATTCTGCCTCACTTAGCAATAATGGTCAAAAATGTCATAGCTGTAGATGTATTTTCAAAAGCACAGCAGAGAACAGAGAACTGGTACCAGTTCAAGCACCTTGAAATACCATACATACCAGTACACTGTACCAACTGAGCTACAGGATGTGTTATCCAGAGAACCCTGATATTGTACGCAAAGCTCATGAAAATTGGCTAGCAAATTTAGCATCATAAACTACAAGAGAACATATCTGCTTAAATATTCAACTGAGCAGGAAAGTTTATTACTTACTACATAATCTAATTAATGGTTGTAAAAGCATAAAACTAGCCAATGGTCTTAGTAACAAGTTGTATAATAAAAGAGCTGCTGGCCTTCTGGCTTAGGGCATGTCCACACTGCACAGGAAAGACCAGGACAGAGATCCTTGCAGGTAGGTGAGTTCTGAACCTGGAAGCGTGACAGCCAGGTCACACTGAACCACACCTGCACTATACAGGCCAGTTCATGCATGGGAAAGGTCTAAGGTGCTGCCGCCCTGTTGCTGCCTGCATCACCTCACTGAAGGGGTTCTCTTGGACATCGGCAAACACAAACATGTCACATGAGTGTGACCTGGATCCAGCAAATCAAGCCCTTGGCAGAGCTCTCGCAGACGCTTCTGGACAAGAGGAGGAGAGAGGTTTTTAGAAAGCTACAGCCTGTGAAATATGAAATGAACGTGAAACTGGGAATGGCACTGGACATTAGCAACAGAGAAAAAAAATTACCCTGATGCATTAGAGTCCAACTGTCCAATTATGACACTATTTGTCCCCTTTTATTGGCTAACATCACTCCACCAACTACATGGACAATTAGAAAACGTGCACAAAATGCACTCCAGCTAGAATCCTCCTAGCCATGTTTGCATATGAAATACAATCAACACTTGATTTCCTACTGCAGAAGTAGTTCAGATGGACAGAAGAAACTGGGAGTTTCCCTCCCTACCTGGGAACTACCTTTCAGCTTCTAAACCCAGCATCCCTCTGCGAGTAGGATACTCCCTTTACTTCCAGCAACTGGGAGGCCTGGGCCCATTAATGAATCTGCACAAAATAAAACTGTTTCCATTATTTGCCATTTTTACTAGAAGGAACATCTCCTAGAACAAAGGCTGAAATCAAGGCGAAATAGCTTTTCACGTGAGCAACAGAACAAAGTCATTAGCTATTTGTGTGGTGTCCCACAGGGTTTAAAATTCCTGAACTGTAAAAGGGGGGAAGTCTGCATTCCCTTCTCATGCAGAGGGAGCAGATAAAGATGACAGGAATAAGTAGGTATGCTTACAAAGAGCCACTTTAAAGAAAATATGCTTAGATCTCAATGGATGTCCCTTTTAGCACTGAAGATATACTTTAATGTATAGTAGCATGCACTGTAGCAAAATAAAATAAAAAGTCTCGCTAAAGTTCCCCAAGTCTCTTCTGTGAGCAGGGACAGCTAAAGGAATAACAATAAAGAGAAGATTTCACTTCAGAGCTTTATGTCTCAGTGTCGCTTAACTACATGACTGTCATGTACACCTATAACCACAGATCTCAGCGGACAAAAGACAAAGAAAAGAGCGTGACATTATGAAGTTGTGGAGCAGCAGAACAAGCACCAGTGTAAGTCATCTCCATGCTCTTGCAGGCAGGTAGAACTCTTGCGTATATATTAAACATTGCAATATCCTTGCTTTCTCATTCACAAGAACAGAAGAGGACGAAAAAATATGCCCAGACCCATTCTTCTATCTTATACAGAAAAAGCTTTGTCTGAAGTCAGAGTTTTAGCAGGAATCGCAGCATTTCACTTGCTTAGCACTTTCCAGAGCGCTTTCTAACCTCAAAGCACCCTTCATTAAATGAAGGATGAAGAAATGCAGCATAATAAAGTTGCAGCTTGCACTGATGGTGCCTCTGTAATTCATGCTGCTTAAATCATTGGTTATGTAGGATCTGGCAAATCAATGAGCCTTGCTCAGACTACAGGATCTCATTAATTCTGCCTTTTATGAGTCGTCTTCCACCTAGTTTGAGGACATTTGGCCCACAGTCACAGTTCAAGAGCGAGTAGAACCATCTCTCAAAGAACCAGATATTTACTTAGTCCTCAGATGTTAACTGATTAAAAACACAAAATTTATCTGGCAATCCTGTAAAGTGCATGTTTTTGTGATACTTCTAGTACTTCCACAAGGAACCCTAGCGCAAAAGAAGATCATCAGAAAGAAAAAATACACAAAGAAATAGAACTGGGAGCCCATCTGCACGTATGAAATCGTGAAGAACATTGCTTGTTTCTTTTAAGGACAGTAGACTATAACAGGCACAGCCCTACTACCAACTCCACTTCAAACTACACAGGGGTCTCCAGCGTTTCCTTCCTGGCGTGTTCAGTTTCCCACCCATAACCTGGGAAAGGGATGATAGAAAGTTTTCAATTGCACCAAAGAGAGAAAAACTGGGCACCACTGACTAATTTTGCTTTCAAAATCTGTGCATTCTCTTGTTAAGCTCATTAGGTCACAGCTACTGACCTTCATTTTACGTGCTGCAACGCTATTGCAAGCAAAGCAACAGTTCTGTACGACACCGTTTTACTAACAGGGCTGGACAGAAAAATGCCTGAGGTAACAACACTAGATGTTATTCAGGCATGGAGAACGAGTGCCTTTCCAGTGTTTCCCTCAAGAATAAGCCTCTGGAGGGCTCATGCACCTGGCTTTGCCAGGGAGGTGTGGTACTATGGGTGTTTTTCATGCCTGAAAACTGAGTCATAACTTCAGCCCACAGAAGCAAACTTAATGAAAGGTGAGATTTTTCTTTTCCTTGCCACCCTTTGACATGTTTCTGTGAAGATGCCTGATTACTGGAACAACAAGTACAGCCAGTGAGCATCCGCTGTTGCCGTCCAACTAACGAGAGGGGCTCATGCCAACGTACACTTTACTCACATGCACGACTCCTTAGTAATGCTGGATAATGCTTTGCAAATAAATAAACATACCAAAACCACTTCTCAGTCTTCATGATGAGTAAGAGTAGAGGAAGCCACTGGAGACAGATAAACACTGACACACAGAATCTTACCTGGGACCCGTCTATTCTAACATCCTGCCTCCAGCCTGAGCCACGTACCAAGTGTCTTAGAAAAAGAAACAAGAAAAACTGCTAGAGGTAAGATTTGGGATGTGTCACCCCTTAGAAGTTTTTTTTTTTGTTGTGATCCCTAAAATTGAAACTGAGGTTTTTATATCCACCCAAAATGTTTGTTAGCATTAACAACTGTATTCTAGTTATTTATACAAAAGCGTTCGATCCCCTTGTTTAATCCCGCTAAATCCTCTGGCCTCAGCCATGCCTTACGGCAACCGTTTTCACAGTCAAATCACATCCATAGTCAGGGACTTCAGAGCTTGCAGGCTTGCTGCCATGGAGCTGGTAACACAGCAGCTCCGCGGGCCTGAGGAGGCTCAGCACTAGTTGGGACTCTTTGCCTACAGGGCACAATGCAGTACCAGAAGCAATGCTGTTTCACCAGCCTTGCCGGGAAGCAAGGTGCAAAAACCAAGGCTGGCATTGGCTTCTAGCCCCCAAATTAACTCGGTCAGAGCTAGTTTTGCTGCCTGCCCTGCACATTGGTATATTTCTGTCCCCATTCTTCATGCTACAGTAGAACCCAAAGCTCTATGAGAGCTCGCAACTGGCACAGATGATCCAGGACTTCTGGGTTCCCAAATCCTCTTTAGTTTGCAAGGCTGGCAAGCAGCCTGTACT
>NW_009647080.1:1381228-1408318 GCF_000708025.1 Charadrius vociferus
TGCTGAACCAGGAGACTTACAGCTTGGGATCTCAGGCTTTATTTCAAAGTGAAATCAGAACAGGCCAAGAGCAAAGTACTTCATTTTCAGGTTACCATGGAAAATTTCTTTTCTTTTTTCCCTTCTTCCTTTTTTTTTTTTCTCTCTCTCTTTTCAATGGACCAAGGGTTTTTACTTCTTTTCACAATCAAAATTTCGGCACCTGTGCCAAATGTACATTTGGAATTCATATAGTCATTCCTGTAGTCAGTACAGGACCAGCAAAAGGTGCACACAGCTTGCCCTAAGAAATGCAACTACAGCCAGGTTTTTGTACATGGATTTTGGGAGGCTTTCTGTCAAAATACAGGTCAAAATGGGAAACTAGGGACAACAGATGCTATGTGATGTAACATACACAAGGGAAAAGGTTTATCCTCGTTATGATTTGTTATCAAATCTGGTTCAGAGACAATTAAAAGTAGCGAGTTGACTTTGATGTCCTAGTTAAAAACTTACTGCAGAGTCTGATGCACTGCATAGAAACATCTTTGCTGAATAAACTCAGAATTGCTTTGCATTTGAATCACCCTTTTCTCTAGATGCGCTACTACAGAACTCCACAACCACATGCCAGTCCCATTTATAAAAAGATTCACTACCTGGACAGCTTGTGAAGGGGTCTATATTCTGTCAGCATGCTGCCTGCACTAACATTATACAAAAGAAAAATAAACCAAACATAGATCAACGTTATTGAAGATAGCTTAGGAACCGTCAAGGCCATTGCACGCTTCCATAGTCTCACTCTGAATCTGCAGCAGCTGACTACTAAAAACAGACAGTGAACAAATTTTTGCTGTAGACGATTCTCTCAATATATTTATTAAAAAAATTAATAATTATACCTGCCTTCATCAAGGAGGATGAAAAATTCTGTATAAATTGAAGAGAGAAATGAAAGCAATACTTTTGGCAAATAATTTGTGACATGACGTGACATATTTAGAAAGTCATCAGTGTAATATCTGAGCTGAATCTGCCAGATTGAATTAAGACACCGCAGACCACATGAGCACAAGTATTTCTGCTGGCTTTGGTGCTCCGCAAGGTTTCAGAGAAAGCTGAAATTTGGCAAATCTGGATTAAAAGAAATAATGAAGTTTAAAAAACAAAGAAATAAAAATCACAAGATTATTTTTTAAACTTTTGTGATACTTAGGCCAATTTCATGATATCGTAATAGAACAAGGAGAGAAAACTCATGAGCTTTGAATACTTGGATTTGTCAGTGCTGGACAATTCCACTGGCTTTCACTTCATTATGGGATTCAGATCAAAACTGACTTCCTTGTTTTAAAAACCCTTCACAGGCTTAGCCCTGCCAACCTTTGAACTGAGGCCCCTGTATTCAAGAAGTATTGGCTTTCTTTCCATCCTTTCACACATTCTCACCTCTAACAGTGCAAAAACTCTCTCCCTCAACTTCCTACACCTGCTTTGTGATTCACCAATTCACCCACACAAACAGAACTCAACAACAGCAATAAAAAGCAAACTCCTACTCCCACGAAATCTCTTTTCTCCACCTTATTTTACCCTCAATTTCTCTCCTCTTCTACAATTGTTTGCTATTTGCCTTGATACCTCTGCTGATGCCTTAACTACAAAAGGCTACTCAGCCAGGGAAGCATGAAGTGCTTCAGTTCCACTCCATTTTCCATTTGCTACTCAATGTAGTTACCTCTACATCTACACCAGACTGCATACACTATCCTATTCACCCCTGGAGTGATGGCAAATACTACATGAGGGATGCTTTACAAAATAAAAAGTATCATCCAGCTCTAATGATATGATTTTTTTTAAAAAAGACGCAATGCTAAGACTAAAGACTGCTAAGGTGGGGACAGTATAGTTATAAAATAGACAGATTTCAGCGCTTCCAGCAAACAGCATTGTAATATCTTCTCCCATTGACAAAACATCACCTACAGCAACTTTCTTGTATGGGAGTAGTAAACCCTTGTTGGCTCTGCTTTGGAAACAGCACTTGACTTTAAATCCTCCCTGAGCACACTTATGTTTAACAGTTTAACAAAGCCCTAGAAGAGCACAACAAGGACAAGATATATATCTACATGTATCTAAAATGAAAATAACTTATAAATTTTAGTGACTTCGGAAGACAGGGTCAAATATTTCGAGTGTTTCACAATTCAAAATATTTCATTGCAAAGGTTCTTTTGTGCAGCACTATGGGGTTTAAAAATATATGTATTTGAGTCAACAGTTTTTGGCTCAAAGGAAGACCTGCACCAACATCACCTCTGTCGTCACTTGGAGGATGGGAAAAAACTTTTCTTGGGTTGCTTACAGTGGGAATCCAATAAACAGTAACTCCAGTATGTACCCCAGGTGCATGTTCATCACATATGGGATATTTGCAGCAGGTGGAGAGGAAGAGTATCTTTCTTCAAAAGAAGCAGGGTATGGTAGGTGATGGTAAGAATCCTACCCAGATGTACTTAGATCCAGATTCAGAAGGAATTCAGCAGAAATCTTCATTTCATGGAATTATTCATCTGGTAATGAGGAGAAAGAGGAGTGCCAAAACATAGGCTGCAGTAAAGGAGACAGTCTTCTTTCTCTTGCTCTATGAGGTTCTGTTCATTTGCTCTGCCTGCTTGTAAATCCATCAGCCAAAAATCAGACCTTTCAACAGCCCATTCTCCCCTCTGCCTTCACCTTTTTGTGGTGTGCTGTTCTGACCTTTCACTGTCAAGTCTTCTCCAGTTTGTGCCATGACTCAGGGGGTTTGTCCTTCAAATTACACTCCTCAGAATAAAAACCTCAGCAACATGGAGTCCGAGTTGAAACCTTTGATTTGATTACCTGTGCTCTTATATGACTTTCACACGTAGACCAGTTCAGTGCAAGTGCAATAAAGTAGAAATACTCAATAAACATAACTATTTGGGTTATTTTGTTGCATGGAAGCACATATTCAGCAAGTACCAATTATCACAAGCCTGAACAAGATGCTCCACATCCAACTCCTCAAGCTGAAAGCAAAGACTGCAGCTCAGTACAGCTCTGCCCTCAGTTTAGCCTATCCAAAATGTCTTTTCTTCATCGCAAAGTTGTGACACTGCTCTGTGCATATACGATTGCTAAAGAGAAAGAAGAAACTAGAGATTACAAAACAGGAGCCATGCCAACAAACAAGGAAGAGCAGCACTTAGTTAAGGCAGTAAAGTAGCAGTCAGTCCCAGAGCAAGAAAAGACAGATGGCATTTTGTCCTGTGGCAAAAGTGGAGCTAAGAGGACAACTTAAATAGCACCTGGTAAATGAGGCACTGAACACAGGAGTGCATTCAGGTCCATATTTAAGAAAGGAACTTCATTCATATAAGGCACTTGCTACTACCCACAGTCAAGTCACATCAAATTTCAGTGAGCCTCAAGACAGCATCTCAGTCCTGTTCCAACCTAGGATACAATGATTAATTGAGGATGCTTAGAGGACATTGGCTCCTGCACCATTTCAGGTGTAATGTCGTCATGCATGAGGATATCATTTTGGGCATCTAGGAACAGCAAAGAGATTGTTTTCTACAAAGTGAAGCTTCAGGAACAAGCACAATATGAGGCTGGGGAAGCAGCCCTCTTTTCCTTCCCCATCTTTCACTCCCTGCTTTTTTTTTTTTAGTCCCTCAACACCATCTGCGTAGACATCATCCCACAGACCAAACCCAACTGACACTCTAGTATAATCATGCCCATGTTTCCAGAAAGGCTATGGCAACCGTAGCTTCTGTCCACTCTGTGTTCCTACAAGTCAGTGTGCATCTGTGCGTATGTGTTGGGTAAAGGAAGGGCAAAGGAAAGCAGTGACTTCTGACTGCCATCCCCCTTCCAAAACCTGATACAAATTTCAGACTAGGGTTTCAGTTATTGAGAGGAGACAGGTTTCTTCCTTCTATTTGTCAAGCCCATGGACCCAAAAGCACTCTGCTTCTGCAGCCTGGCTTGATGAGTTGTTCCTGTGCCGAGCAGGGACTTAAGATATTCCAGTGCCTGCTGGGAAGCAGATCCTACTTCCCCAGCCTGCAGAGATGTTCAGAGTCTCTGATTTTGCACCTTGGAATTGAACTGGGTGCAAAGATCAATGAAAACAGCCCACAAGCAACTTGCAAACTTCCCTAAACACTGGAGACCAGGTATCAAGGGAAAAAAATAAAAAATCCCATTTATCCTTTGCATCTCTCCAAGAAGCAGCAAACCATCATTAACTACTAAACACCATGCAAGCATTTGGCAAAAATAAAAAAAGTTAGAAAAAAAAACTAAAAAACAAGTCAAGATCGCTACGTTATGTGTTGGCTGCTCATCTTATCTAAGCCCCATGAAACAAATCTCTTGCTATTTTTTTTTCACTGTTGGAATTATTTATTTTATTTGCCATTCTTAAAAAAATAAAAGCTAATACCAATAAAAACGACTCAGATACTCTCCCTTAAACCACCAACAAATCATTAACTGAGCTCAGAGTTAATAGCTTAAGAATATAAAGTATAATATATTGTAACAGCAGTGATAGAAAGAAAAAGATTTAAAGAGCATGGAACTATTACAACTAGTTTTGAGAGAGCTCAATGTGAAATCAACCAGAAAATGATCATTCCACAACTATAAATACAGAGTACTAAAACCAAAACAAAGTCTCTAGCTTTGTGAAAAAAAATCCATAAATAAAAAGAAAAAAACCCACCCCCTAAACCATTTTAGGGGAAAGTATTTAATGCAGCTATAAAATAGAGAATTTGTTTTCTTTATATTAAGTGTAGCTTTGATTGAGTCTGTAGAATTAAACACTAATGTTATTGTAAGTAAAACACAAGGAACTGGAATTTGTGTTTGGCGTATAATCAGGAAATAAGTGAGTCACAAGTCGAAGGATGTGATATGCCTTTATATGGCTTAGTTAGGGTTACTTTTGATGCACTGTAAAATAAAAGCATTCCTTAAGCAAAGAAACAAATCTTTTCAAATACGTGCAAAGAGCTCACACTCGTACTCTGTATATATACACTCTCTTTGCAAGTATGGAATAACGTGTAACACATTTGGGGTTTGGCTGGACATGTTCGATAGGTATAGCTGATTGACAGCATGTTCTCGATTACTTTATAACAGATTGAAGGAACATATCATTTAGTAATATTTTTTCCAGCATTTTAGATGACCTACTACAATTCTTCATGCCTGCAAAATGAACTGGCAATCAGAAAGCCCGGACTTGCCAGCGCTGACAATTTCAATCATAAGTGTTACAATACTTGATGCTTTGGTTGAAGTTCCAGCTCCCAAAAGTCAGCACTTATGTGAGACCCAAAATTTCTCTTTAAAACTAACAGTGGTGTAAAAAAACCAAAAACCACAACTTAAAATCATGACCCAACTGGCACCTTGAAACTCAAAAACCAGAAGAGAATTCAAAAGAAAACATAAAATCCCCTTAGCACTAAATAATTTGCTTTGATTTTCTGCCTCTCACAACATAAACCTTTTGGAGAATTAATTTAAGACCTTTTAAATATCTGGGACTGGTGGCACCAGAACCCAGACAAGACAACACCAGCCCAATGACTCTGCCTAGAGACCTCACCCTGCAAGATTTCCGTCTCCTCTCTCCCTCTCAAAGCCAACAGAATCCAAGGTACTTGTAAAGCTGAGCCACCAATGTACATAGGTATCACTGTAATATATTAGCACAGCAGCAGCATCCAAATTCCAGTTTCCAGAGCCTCTAGATTAAGCCTTAAATATATAGTTGCCCTAGATGCCATGATTTCATGCTAACAGTTCTACCATTTGTTCCACTGCAGTGGCAAACTGAGACATTATAGCGACTCTGAATTGTATAAGCTCGATCTTCTCTAAACCCTCTGCCCAGACTTCCCTGCTATATGTCCCATCAGAAATCAATAAAGTAGACAGGACTCACGTAAGGAATCTATGTGACAGAAAACCAAAGTGTGGTTTTCTATGTGACAGTACCAAATCTCAGGAAAAAAAAAAAAGAAAAAGAAAAAAGAAGTGTGTAGTAAAGGACATTTACAGGTGCCCCACAGGCTAAACACAGGTATTAGAGCAGCAGCAAGCAGAGGAAAGGTTATCTAAATGATGAAACAGCCAGCCAGTGCATCAAAGCTACTGCAGTGCACCCACATCACTACTAAACAGCTAAGTGTCTGATCCTAGAGTCACTGTGAGTTGGGTGCTTGATAACCCAAACCTAAAATGACTGGGATTAAAAAAAGGACAGCATTCACTGTCAGCTGCATTAACATGACAGTGAAGACAGCAAAGAGGGAAAAGCCAAGACTCATTAAGGAACAGAGATGAAAGGAGAGCTGTAAGACTAAACAAGCATCTTTGGTTTGTGTGGAGGACTTGCACTCCATCTTTCTAATGGAACCATCTTTGAACTCAATACAAATAATGGACAAGCTGTGATGGCTCAGGAGATCCACAGGCAACCCAGCATACAACTGTACTGTAGCTGCTCCATGTACCATTCGGGTATCTGCATTCCCTTTCCTCGCTAGCTATCATCAGATTGCATTTTATTTTTCTGCAGGGAGAATACAGTCTGCACCTCTTGCTACTAATTATAATCGAAAATGTAAAATGCAAAGAACAAGAGTATATTGGTAGAAAGCTTACTGTTAAGATTTAATATCTAGTATACACATATTAATGCAAACTAATATGCACTAGTACTCTACTGCATATTTGGTCGCACTGTATGTGGAGCTTTACGAATCTAAGTGGACTTGGGATGAGTCTGAGAAATCAGATTGGTACCCCACAGGTCTGTACAGAAGGTTATACTTAATTAAGTGGTTTCTCTCTTTCATTTAAGGATATACAAATGATCATATTATCACTGCAAGTAATGGTGTAGAGTATACTGCAAGCAAAGAGTATTCCTGACCATTTCATCAGCATAACAAATCATGAACCCAGAAAAGGACAAGTCTATAAAAAGCAGGGTTGCATTACTATTTACACCTTGAATTTATCTACATGGCATTGCTTTATCTGGCCAGATAGAGATTCAAAGTTGAACCCTCCCTGATGAAAGACTCAGTGGGGAAATTAAAATATAGCCAGGGATAAAACATTTCCAGGTTAGCAATACAAAAGCAATTAGAACAATAGTGGCTATGTCATTAATTGGGAAGATGCTCTTCCCAAACCCCAGTCAGAACTTACACACAGAGAAGTTAGCCAAAGCATCATGAAAAGATCTCCTGAAGAAGAGGAAGAGGGCAGAGGAGAAAAGAGGGAAACAAAAAGAGTGTTTGCATCAGGACAGATGACTAACACTTCAGATATGCCCAATTCCTGGGTGTATTAAACTTTTCTCCATTTTCAACCTTTTTCTGCCCATTTTTGATAAGAACCTTGACAAATAGATGATAGTTCCCTTTGAAAAGTGCTACTGCAAGTAATTCAATCTAGAAAAAAAAAAAAGCAAACTGAGAGAGGATAAGATAACACAGGCCTGTAAAATCACAACCACTACAGAAGGGACAGGAATCACTGATGTTTTCTTTTTCTCCCATTCTCTCATTCTTTCTCTCTTTAGAAAACCATAGGTGGAAAAAAAAAAAAAGTTAATAAAAGGTAGGTTCAACACATGAAGATGTGGTTCTCCACACCACGGGGAGGAAACACATACAACTCCTTGCCACAGGATTCTGCAGATGCGAAAAGCTGTTGGGGAGACTTGGTAAGTTTCTGGAAGATAAATACAATGAGGGTCAGTAAGGTCACAGGAAACACTTCCAGGTAAGGAAGAGCCAGAGATGTGAAAGTATTATGGTGAAGTATCACACACACATCCTTGCACTCTTCTTGCTCTTCATTACACAGCCCACCTGCAGCCACAACTGGAGAGAGTCTACTGAGATAGGTGGACCTTCCCTTGAAGCCAGTATGACTGCTATCATATCCTTAAAAACCTAATCAAGCACACGTTGCAGGCTCCCAAGGAAAGCTTCTAAGAGGTCTCAAGTATAGTTAAGTCTATCACTGACTCAGTTGTGAATGGTTGTGGGATGAGGGAGGGAGACTGATGAATCTGTGATATGGATAATGTGAGTCTGTGCCCAAAGAGTGAAAGCAGAGAAATCTGCACGGATATGAGCACACTAGGGGACTTCGGAGTAGGGAGCAGGGCACTCTTCTCTCCATGGTAAGAGACTGGAAGGAAGGCAATTATCATGCAAATATCCAAACCTGTCACCGGGATACACCGAAATAGTCCCATACTGGGAGCTGTGACACTTGCAAAGAGTGATTAGAGAGATCACAGGTACAGCTTTCTCCTGTGCCTTCACATGCTTTACAAAAAAGTCGCTCACAGCGTTAACAGAGAACCAAGGACCTGCTGAGTACATTTCAACCGCGCTCCAATGCTTTGATCCCCAGCACTTCCTGCAGAAAAGAGGAGGAAGTAAGCTGATAAGATGAATACAGATGCTGCCTACTACCTTCTGCAGATAACCAAGAAGTATGAAAAAAAAGAGAACTAAATTCCCTTTCACTGGGAGGTCTGGCACATATGACCTGAATGCAATCGCAACAGCAATTAGCTTCATGTCACAGAATGGCTGAGGTTGGAAGGAACCTCTGGAGGTCATCTTGTCCAACCTCCCTGCTCAAGCAGGGTCACCTAGAGCATGTCCAGATACCTTCTGAATATCTCTAAGGAGAGAGATTCCTGCAACCTCCCTGGGCAATTTGTGCCAGTGGTCAGTCATCCTCATGGTAAAAAACGCATTTCCTGATGCTCGGGGGAACCTCCTGTGTTTCAGTTTATGCCATTGCCTCTGGTCCTGTCACTGGACACCACTGAAAAGAGCCTGGCTCCATCCTCTTTGCACCCTCCTTTCAGGTATTTATATACACTGATGTATAGAAACATCAATGTATATATCCCAGACGTATATAGACATTTCCACTCCCTACATGCATATACCTATTTAGAGTGAACTGGAACCAATTCATTTAATATTTCACCCAACAAACATGATCCTGACTGAGATCAGTGACTTCACTGACTTATCTGCAGGACCCTTTGGAATTCGGACTGCCAACCACTATTTACTACAGTAGATATTGGGTGTTATTGTTTTAACATGTTTAAAAGGGAACAAATTCATTTGTTGGATTGCTTATGTGCAAACGTGAATATTGCCAGTTCTACCTGCTAGAATTAGAAGAATATGATTACAGGTCTTCCATGCAAAGTAATCCTAAAATACCTGTTAGTAAATGGTGAGGAAGAGGTATCACATGATGAGCATGTATCAAAGCAGATCTTGACCTGAGCAGGCCTGGGACAAAAATGCTCATCTATTCACCTATGGCAAGACAGACTTTTCCACGTGAAAATATTTCGGCTAGAAGCTGAATCTGAGACTGTTGGTGGAAGAGAAAAATCTAAGTACACAGTCTTTATGGTTGCAAAGATAATTTTCCAAATACAAAGTACTACAGCACTAGCTTCATAAACCTATTACTAATAGCACTGTCTGCCTTTACTCACAATTGTGCAGGCCTCTGAACTGCAGATCTCAATCCCTTGCAGGCTGCCTCATGGCATTCTATCAGTGTCTTCTGTATGGTTTTAAAAATACCATACAACTCTTCTGAAATGGTTGCCAGTTCTTTAAATGAAGTAAATTCAAGGAGGAGTCTGGAAAGAGTCTATATTTAGAATTGGATTACAGTTTAACCCTGGTAAATTTAAACCAATTTCATTAGCAATACATTTACAAATAAGTGTTCATTTCAGTTATGAGAAGGGTGGGTTTTTTTCAGTTTACCCTGCTGCACCCTGAAGCAAATTTGAACTAAAACAAAAGTGGCCATTCCCAAACTGAACATCCACTACCTGAATCCCAAATTTAAAGCTGAGTTCAATGAGTACCGTCGCCTTATGGAGGCATGGCTTTCCTTCCGCCTCTCAGACTACACATTAGATGAATCTGTTCTTCTTCTTCATCTTTGATTCTATAAATGCAGTCAAGTAACTACCTGAATTTACAAAAGCACCTAATGTTAACAGATGTGGTTTTCTGTGTCCCACTGAGAAAATGCTGTCTCTTCAGACAAAAACAAACATCATGAAAGATGCCCAGATAAGTCTAAAAATGAATTTCTGTGGCAATCTATAGACAAGCTCTACCCACTTGCCAAGCCAATCAGAAATCTTGGTGCAATGAATTGTGCAGAACTGGACTTTGAACATTTACACCTCTGATTTTGTCACCGTTGATGGAGCTCAGTTTGTTCCCTGAGACTGTTATGAGTATGACCTATTGCACATATGACTTTAAAAGTTGGCCCACCACACTTTAAACTATTTGCTGTGTAGAAAGCATTACTGTTTTTCAGGAATCCCTGGAGTTCCCACAGGAATACCTGGTGGAATAGTAACCCAAATACAGCCTGGCCAGAGCAACTCCTGCCTTGGAGGTGAAGAATTAGCTTATATCAGTGCAACTACTTCCACTCAGGGCTGGTACATCATCTTAGCCACAAGTGCAGAAACACAGGACAAACAAGCATTTCAACACTCCTGGCTAGGGGATCTTGCCCTCAACACACATACTGATGCTTGTACATGGTCTCCTGGCTGTCTATACTCCTGTCCATCTGTTGGGATGGCATTACGCCAGCTAACAAGGTAGCACGCCAGCTTCACTAGCACAAATGTGCCAAATAAAGATAGGTTGTTTCGAATGCGCTGCTTTCAGAAGACTGCAAGAGCCAGGTAGAAATTGTCCGCACTAAAGGGAAAAAAAAAAAAAAGGCAAGAAACTTCTGCACATCCCCAGCTCTCCTACTTATTTTAGGTTTGACCTCCCCTTCATTTTCAATATTCAAGCATCTTCCCAAACATGGAAATCTGAACAAAGTTGTTAAATATCAGAGACTGCCAGGCAAAGCAGGTGGTATTTTAACAGACTCACTGGTAAGACCATTACATGCCTGCAGGAGGTCCTATTTCTCTCTATATATACATCCCACTAATAACCTTAGGAGAGAGCTTTCCCATCTAAATCTGCACATTTCTTGACTGTTTTCCTTCTAATCATCTCTACTTTTTCAATATTTTAAGAGCAGCTCTTCTCATAGAACAAAACTATAGTTTTTCAAAATACCTATTAGCCTTTTAAATAGAACCACAGTTCCTGCTGCTGGAACAAGTATATAGGAAACCCTTCACACATCCAGTAGTACCCAGTTAACTTGAATTTTAGTGTGAACTTGAAAATTATAGAACCAACTCAAGAATCTGTGATATCGTTGAATTCATAAAGGCATGAACCTACCTACAAGCACTAATTTAGAAGTCTGGAGAAATGCAGACTCCCTCTTTTCAAAAGTCTCCCTATGCTCACAAACTACACAGGCTCAGTCCCCGCGATGAGCAAATCTGAAGAGCCATAAAATATAGGGTTTAAGAAGCCAGTGAGCTTGCCAGCTCCGTACATTGCTGAACACTCTGGGAATACTGGAAATTCTCTCTTGTAAAGTTTTAAGCCTAAGCTGTGCACTTGCCATATAAAAGGAGTCAGCCAAAACTACAGTTTGTGGCAAAAAAAAAAAAAAAAAGTAATAGACTTTGTTGAAATGAAGTAGGAAAATGGAAAAGACAGTAATGGCCTACACAAAGCAAACAGAAGCAACATGGACTGCCTCCTCCTGGGTTAATATTATAGCCATCATAAAGCTGCCACAGCAGCCACAGATAAATACAGGAAAGTTGGTTTTCCTTTAAGAAGCAAAACACAGAGAAGGCTACCTGCATGCCTCCAAAAGCTTTTCCTCAGAAGTTATTTCTCTGAGCAGTGCATGCTTAGTCTGTTGATAAGCACATCGTTAGCGCAGTCACCTTTCCCGTTCTGTCACAAGCGCTGGCTCCACCTTCCCCAGCAGCCTGGAGGACAGCACCGCCGTGGGACAGGGACAAAGGAAGGTGTGTGTCTCTCAGAAGAGTTGACTGACAAACCAAGGGTCCTGCCTGCCTATGTTTGTATCAAGTTCCCAGAAACATTACATCAACAGGATACAGTCATCCATCATTTTCTAAAGTCGCCACAGTAGCGGGACCTTTTCTTCTCAGCTCAGTTCAGTCCAGTTACTTAACTGCTCCGTCATTCAGATCCCACTGCTTTTGATAGTGGCACACTGCTGGACTGGGCTCTGGTGGAGATAATGCTATATGCTCCATAACTCCAAAGAACATGCAATTGCTCCACCCTACCCCTTTCTTTCTCCCACAGATATTCTGCCCTGTGAACAGAAATAAAAGACTGTAGCTCAATTTACACGATCCTGCTTTTAGTACAGTAGGTCACTAACATCCCTAAACAGGGATCACACTCGGAAGCATCATTTTTGACAGCAATAGAGTATGTGCTGGTGGGGGGAAATATGGGGTGTGGAGACAAGCAGATCTGGGAAAGGTTTTGTGATAGTAAACACAGCCAGCGTGAAGGTAACCATCTGCTGGCAGGCGATTCTGACATGTAAAATATTGAGCAAGCATGAATGAAGAACAGCAAACTCCACCCATGCGCCAGACACAATCAATCTGACCCCCTTGAAATTTTCATCTGAATTTATGTTACCTTTTAATAACCTTTCGTTGCTCTCCGCAAAGATAACAGGTGTCATTAAAACAGCTGTCACCGTGCCAGTCTTCCCTGAGACACCTATTTATTTGGATCTTTCAAGAGAAATATAAATGAAATCAGTCATTCTTTATTAGAGGGTTCCCAGGGACAGTTAGTTGATTGGCATCTCACAGTAGTGGGCAAGTCACCGCAAGACACTTGTAGAGGAGAGCATTTTCCCTGAAGTCTTGATGCTTTAACATCTGACAGGAATATGTATATACGTATAGATTGATTTTTTTTGATGAATGATACTCTGTGAAATATCAGAGAGAAAAATGTCAGACATACATTGCATAGCAATCGAGGGCTAATGAAGATCCAGGTATTAAATCAATTAAGAAGTATCAAAAGCTACCTAATCATCAAGGAACAAAATTGGCACCACAATATGTAGTGAGTATGGGAAAGCCTAATTTACTAAACATACCCTGCAGTCACATAATTGCATGTAATTTTACCAGCATAATTAACTAATTTAATTACCACTTCTCAAGTGCATCAATTATTGACATTACAGAGTTTTCAGACAGCAGAATTACTGTGTGGTACATTCAGAGAATGCAAAATGCTTTGTACGCCTATTTTCCAGTCACAGTCAACAACTGAGAGGGAACACAAGCAGCAAAAGGGGAAAAAAATTCAAGTGCATCACATCGAGCACAGTTTAGGGGTCAGGTTTAAGAGATGAACCAGACAAAGCCATGTTTATGTAGGACTGAAAAGTCAACAGCAAACAACTGGAGAGACGAAGGAGACAAAAGCAAAGTGCGGTGCTAAAACAGACAACTCTTATTTCTGAACAACGAGGTCTATCTATCCAGGAGGTGACAAGCTCTTTTGAGACCTACCAGCCACGCTTACCTCCTAATCAAGGGCTTGATCTTACAGCAAGATCTGCAAGGACGTACGGATACCTGCACCAAGCTCTGCCAGCCTCACTAAAAAGTCATAAAGGTGTCAGATCTGTCTGCACAAGTCTCAAAGCAGAATCAAAGCCCAAGGAGACTTGGGCTAGCATGTGATAAGAAACAGGGATGTGCTTGAACAAACCCTAGATGCACTGGTTCCCTCCAAGAGAGGGGAAAAAAAAGTACAAAGATGAAGTATGGATGCATTCTTATTAATTAAAATGTAGCTTTGCCATGTGGGATCATTACTCAGACTTGAAGAACTATTGATCCCCTGCTTAATGTTTAGACGCTGTATGTAAATCTTTGCATAAAACCATTTTGTTTCAGCAATAAGCTTTTCAAAGTCAAGGGAGATGTCAGCATCTGCTCCCCACGGAGTCTTAAGAGTCAGTGTCAGTAAAAAATGGGCAGCGTCAGTAAAAATTATGCCCTGTGTCAGTAAATTTGTTAACAGGGTGGTTGGAAACCCTGGGAGCTGTGGTGTCATTTTCTTTTCCCATTGCCCTCTTGTACTTGACCTTTGCACAGCTGTTTCACAGTATCTGGAGATGGCTGAACTGTGAAATAGTGATTACAGGAAAGGGGGCATTTTAATGAGACAATACAACCTAGAACAAGAAGAGGGCATTCTTTCATATGCCAACTGAGATCTTTAAAGTCTTTTTTGTCTTTCAGGTTCAATTAAGAATATTCGCCACAACCTCCCCTTTTAAATCTAATGCCAATGTTCAGTTACGCTTTTTAAGGTGACAAAAGCTTACTGGATTCCTTATGGTGATTACTCCAAGCAAGCAGAGGCACTTTGTTAAAATACAATAAAACAAAAGTCCAAATAAATCATCAATACCCAGAAAGTACTTAACGTCATGCAGAATAAAGCAAGTGCAGACTGGGTTGAATCAGTCATAGCCCCGTCAAGTCTTTGGGCACAGTAGCACATGTGATAAAGGCTCCTTCCTTGGAGACACGTGAATGATACACTTGAGAAGAAATTCTACCAGAGCAAAGCTACCGCTACCCTGTCCTTTTAAGGACCAGACTTCATCCTCCAATAAGTAGCATTGCAGGGATGGAACTATGAACCTGTTGCTGTCTGGCCTTGTGAGGGCCTTGTGAGGTTCCAGCTCAGGCAAAACCTAAGCATATGCTAAAATTTAAGCAATGGCTGAAGTTGAGCAACTGGCTTGAAGTATGCAGACAAGTACATCTTTGACTAGATTTGAGTCAGACTGGTCTGGTGCATGTAGCAGTAATGAAGCTTCCTCCAAAAAGCACAAGAGACTCTTGAGCCTTCTTCAAATGTTCTATGCAACAGCAAGACACAACCTAGTCCCATCTGGCATCCTGACTTGAAACGCTGATGTGAAAAATCAGGACAATGAGAAAAGCACATGTTGCGATCATGGGCAGTGGAAGGACGAGGATGGAGGAGGAAGGGGACCACAACATTTTCATGCTAACAGACAAAATGACTTTTTGTAAGCAAACCTGATGAATGATGCTCTTCATGCTGCTCGTTCTGCAGGCTGCCCTCTGTACACCTGCCACGTGGCTGCTATCAGTAAAAGCAATTCCAGTAATGACATTGATGTGTGAGGGGCCTGCACTTGTGAGACGCTGGGCCTAAAACATTATTCATTGCAGTTGTAAGTGGGTGGTGGAACTTAACCAGTCAGCTGAGTAAGTGCATATAAATGAGCATAAACAGACAGCAAAAAGAGCGGATGAGTCAGTAGCAGCAGGAAAGAAATAAGATAAAATACAAAAATCCTCCTCATACTCTGTCAGCCCTAGTGGGAATTGTGTCACACCGCTCCAGCCTTCAAATGTCCTCTCAAGTGACTGCAAAACCTGTAAGAGGGTTGTGATTTTTTTAAACATCAACATGAGTTACCAATCTGCGGTGTATGCATGCTACTAGCTGGTACTCAGCAATCCGAAATACAAATTATTAATAATTTGTGCAATGCATAGCTTAGCAATTTGTATTTCAAATTGAAAAGTTGTGCATTGAGCAAACTACTAGAAGTCATCATCCCATCTGGCCTGTCATACTATGTGTGCAGTAACTGATCTAAGATGCTGTCATGATGGGAAAGTTTGAGGTTGATCACAAATGAGGCTGTAACACGCTTCCCTCGCAGCTTGCAAACAGAGCTGCTGAGTTTCCTATTTCACAGAGACTAAGGAGTGAAAGTGGAATCAGACATTCATACTTGTCAGTACTCTAGCATCCCTCTACCTGAACTAGAGACCAAACAGATGAACTGGAAAGAGTAAGATGCTTCCTAAGTTATCTTCTCTTTTGTCATTTCCAAGACCTTCCCCGCAAAGCTTTTCTTCAGCCTCTCTTCTCAAACAAGTTAATTTGGATGAACCCTTTTCTCCCATATTCCATTACCCTTTGGCAGAGCCTGGGAGTTTGGTGACCTCTCTTAGGTGGCCTTACTGCCAGCGGGGTAAGCGAAATCATGCTTCACACTTCACTGACTCACCCAGATACTATAACCTCCCAGATATCACTGAAGTTAAATCCTCTTCAGCCTTACTGAAGTTAAATCCTCTTCAGCCTTAATTCCAAATCTGGTATTTTGGACAAAATCGAGTTTTTCCTCCTCTGTTGTGTTCTCACGCTTTCTAGATGCTTCAGCATCCCTTCAACGTGGAACGTAGCACTGCAGATACAGATGGGAACAAAGCAAGAAGGGCAGCACAACACTGTGAAAGGCGCATGACCAAGAATAGCTAACCATCTGGCTCTCCGTATTAGCATTCTCAGTATCATGGTTTTCCCTTGCTGTTGTATGAGGAGGGAAAACAGGTTGAATCTCCTATCCTACCACACATTCGTGAACCAGACTGCAAAAATTGGCCCAAAGGGTAGCACATCTGGTTAACATCTCAGTACTCAGCTAATTGTTTAACAAAGAAAATCTGTTCTGAGCTGCTCTGGACCTCTTTTAAGTCACTGGACCCTCGTGTAATTGCTATCCATTCACCACACCGGGGTAGCCGAGCAAGAAGCAGTCTGCATACTACATGCGCTACCAACACACAGCAGATGGCAAGGATGGTCAGTACTGGGCCTGACGTCTCTACCAGAGCCTTCCAACTAACCCAAGCCGCCGTGGAACTCCGAACAAGATAAGCATCGATTATTAGGTAATTCTGTCAGTTCCACATTGGGGTGAATGGGTAGGAAAACAACCAAAGTCAATCATAATAATTTAGTGAAAATAAGGAGGTGGAGGGCACCTGGGTCTCACTGAGGACCTTCATCCTATACTATGTATCATTTTAACAGATGAGAAGGAATAGAAACAGAATTTAAAACTAGTGTTGCTTATGTACAAGTGAGCATGGCTCCAGTACATCTGTTATATTTGCTCAGCATGAAGTTCAAACCAGTTACCTTTCCACGCTTAGTGCTCTTCAAGAGTCAGTTTCAAAAAGGTGAATACACTTAGGGCCAAATTCAGACAGCAGAAAAGAAATATAGGATGGAAAGATGACGACTGGCAAGAGCTTAAGAATATCTTAAGGTATCCCAAAAGCCAGTGTAATGATTAAAAAAAAAAAAAAAATATCACACTGGTCACAGAAATGCAGCCAGGCTTACAATGAAAATGCATATAACAAATGCAAGAAAGAGAAAGATTAAAATGGTAAGTATAAAACAGAAACTAGACATTGTAGAAAATGGAGGAGGGAAGGAAAAAGGCATAACAAACCAATAGCCAACAGAGCCAAAGAACCAGGACAAATATTTTAAAGTTCATTAGGAACAGAAGGACCTTTCACAATGACAGTAATCTATTACTGGATGAAGAAAGTTGTCTTGTGAGCAATAATAGCAAAAAGGCAGAAATCTAAGAAAAAGTCAGATGATCTAATACTGCTGAGCAAACCAAAAACAAAATCCCCAAATATGCCCTGCCCTCGAGAGAAAGGAGGATCTTTCCACTGTCTAATTAAAATAAAAGAATAAAGCCAGATTTGGCTACAGTTTGTAAGACACTAAGTGGGGAGCTAGAATTCAGTGGCTAAGACTTCTATTCAGCAAAGGCAAAATAAGATTGAGAAGCAAAATAAGGCTTGAAAGCTGCAGAAAACAAACCTCAAATAAAACTGAGGTTCTTATTTTATCTTTGCAAGGATCTAACCCATTGGCTAGTTCACTGTTTTACAAATGCTTCACCATCCACATTCCCTGGTCTCAAAGGGCTGACGGACCAGCATGACCCGAGGAGAGATTACAGTGCACATGCTGATTTATACCAGCAGGAAATTTGGCCCTCCAGGTTTTGGGAAGAACTGTGTTTTATTCCTATTTTTGTTCCCTTACAAAGATGAAAGATGAGAAGAATTCAGAACTGGTTCCAAAGGTGCAGGTGCTCTGCACAGTTCTGCTGGGGGGTGGGCAATATTGGCAGGACCTCCTCACCACTGCTACATCAATACCACACCTTGGCTCATCAACCAGTGAGACCAGCTGCATGAGAGACAGTTAGGAAGCTTCCTTTTACACTAGTCCAGACATTTCCTTTCCACTACCAATTAACTACCCACAACACAGAAAAGCTTATCAGCAACATCAAAGAATGCATTCCTCACTAACACACACGGTATGGCAGATAACGTCTCTGGCTGCATCAGATTTTCTAATTAGGCGTGTGGGAGTGGGGGAAAGAAGAGGGGGGCTAAAAAAAAAAATAAAATAAAATCAAGCAGAGCGCACTGTGTGTGTTGTTAGCAGACACTACTGTAAACTGAAATACAGGTGCCATTAGCAATCTGCTGTCTGCTGAGCCGCGCTGCTCTGGGGCCTCACTTCCCGGTTGGTCTTTTTTGTCTCTGTCTCACAGAAAGCAATGTATAGAAGACTCCTTCAGTGTGGCAAGAAGAAATAGCACAATGATTGTACATTTGCCTTTGATACCTACCATGTCACAGTAAAAAGAATAAAGGGACCAGATAATGAAAGCCACTGATTTCATAAAAAGACCATGTTGCTTTAAAAAACAAAAGCCAAATGGAAGAAGCAAATACCTAAAATGTAGTAGCTTGAATCACTTATTAAACAGTTCAACAAATGATTCACAATAAGGAATTCATTAGATTAATTCAGCACACACATACACTCACCCCCTCCCCGCAGTTTAAAATTCACTTGAAAGTATCCAATTGGGTTGAGGGCAAATCTCTATTTCAACTCCCTTCAAGTGCAGGCACAGACAGTTCAATATTTTCTCTTCAAGCTCTCTTAGTTAATTGAGAGTATTTACACAATTTTCGTTTCCCCAAATGAAAGAGTGCACATGCACTTCCAGCACAAATAATTGTGCATGTAGTTTAAAAAAAAATGGTGTCTTTACATATTTGTGCCAGCAAAACTTGACAGCAGGAACATTGGCAGGAAGCAAACACAAAGAAGACGTCACTACAGATGAAGCAAATTAATTTTCAGATTGAACATTCCCAAAAATATTGTCCAACTACAGACAGATCATTATGCTGAAGTATGAACTGTGAAAAATTAACAACAAGAAATATGCAGTGCTTACTTTGCAAGCCTCAAATTGGGTAAATCACCTTAGGTCTTGTGGCTGTAGTAGCTGCATTAATTGCTCAAGACCTGATTCCGAGATAAACTTTTCTGCATGGAAAACAAGTCTTTGTTTCATTATTAAATCCAAACGCAAACTGATGGTGCCATATAAAACAGTCTTCTTTTGAAATTCCAGTAGCAGCTCAATAGAGTTGAGCTTCAAACTGGCAACCTGCATTATTCAGTTTTAGATACAGGAACCTGTCACATGCTGCTTTTTGTTGTGTTTAAAAAAGAGTTAATATTTGGCTAATATGTTTATCTTTGCATAACATTACTGTCTATGTGCAGGAAAGAAAGAAACAGCTGTTGCAAGCCTAACCCTCGCTCATTAATCTTTCATCATCTTGGGACTTCCAGCGTAGTATTCTCTATTACAGCATCAGCTTTCTATTCAGCAGTGGTATCTTAGAGCAAATTCCCTACAAAACTGCCATTTAGACTTGCCAGATCTACTTGTACTGAACCGGGACACTGAGGCTCCACACACATCATCACCCAGCAGAGAAGGGGGCAGGAGGCAGGCAGTATTTCTGCCTTACTGAGGCTTCCAGAATCTGCCTACTGGTGGCCGCTGGTTTCAAGGGGAGCAGGAGGCATCCCAGGCACGGTATTTCCTCCTGGTAGCACGAGGAGCAATTTCAGCTCCCTCGCATCAAACTGATGTACTGAGGTATGCTCTTACTCAAACACTTGGCAAATATCCTGAACCTTGGAGTGCCCAGGTTACACCCAGAAACTTACATATTCAGCAGCAGAGGACTATCTCCTCCTCCTGTTGCAATGGTCTCATCGTTGCCTGATTTTCTTCTCAGCCTCCTTTTGGATGCATGCCCAAATCCACAGATGTGCACAGGAGGTAGATGGCACTAGAGGTGCCCTTAAGCACCTCAGCTGTTAATTCGCGCTGCCTCCCAGGTGTTATTAGCAGAAAACACGCATTGTAGAAACCACAGTAGGATTGTCTTTACACCATTCTTGTTTTTAATCTTTTCAAATTCTCAGGAAACGGAGTCAATGGGTATTTGGGAGTCAGAGCTGTATGACTTCCTCCTCCTCCTCCTCATTAGACATATATATATGTATTAGACATATATATAAAAACATGTAGTGAAGCATATGTTGGTTTCAAACATCTGCCTGTAGCATGTCAACATTCACTGCTGCAGTAAAGTCACCACTCCGGCCGCTAAGCATAGTTCTGCCCAGCTGACAAAGCAGCATCACACACAGCTTGGCTCTGCCCTCAGCCACCTAATCTTTGGGCATTCAGGCCATGGGCACCACACAGGGGAAAGACTGCCATATCTGTGCCGCAGGCAGACTTCATGCAACACCTCATGGACTGTCTTTAAGCAGTTCAGGATGGGTCTGTGTCTGACCTGTCACCACTGCACTGACTTGTATACAAGGTAAATACAGTGAGAGCATTTAATGCCCCACACCATGCTCTAATGCCAGGGAAGTAACTGTGATATTACCGATGCTGTTCCTCACCAGCTATCCGTTACCAAGCATGCACACACTGGTACAAATATAGGCCACACTGGTACAAATATAGGCTGGGCCGTATTTAAGAATAGCATAAGCTAGTCAGGGGAAGAATTACGTAATATTTCTTCTTCTGGAAGGTGCCTGTAGAATTTTTGATACTTTCATAATACACATTATTAATTATTCACGCAAGCATACATGCAGACCACATACACCAGTAATGTGTGTTGCGGAATTACTAATTCACATGCCATTATTAGCAACAGAATTGAGCATAAGACTAAACTCCTAAAATGGATAATGTGGTCCATCTTGAGGTTAATACCTGTACTTCTTTTTATTTGGTTTACGCATGTCCTCCATACTATCTTTCCTTATGGTGATCAGCCTGATGAGAATCAAAAGGCACTCTTACCTAGCACAGTAAATGCAAACTAGTCTTCACAGTAACAAATGGAAAGAAAAGCACGCCAATATCTTATTATGGTTTGTGCTGTGTTACTTATGCTTACCTGATCTGCGTTTAATAGGTTGCCTTCATAGTCCCCCCACAGAGCTACAGATTCTCATGTTAAACAAGGAAGCTCCTGACAGCTTTCTCCTTCCTAGGGCAAGATTGCTCAACTAACAATAACTAAGATACCTTTTGACAAGTGCAGCTAAGAGCCAGTAAAGCTTAGTCAATCTGCATCAGTCTGTCTTGTCACCTCTCTTTCAGTTTCATATCTAAACGCTGGATGCCAAAGTCTCTTGCAATGATTATAGAAAATTATAAAAGGGGAAATGAATGCAAAAGCAGAAATCATATTAATCAGTTGAAGGAAAATACTTTTCCAACTACAATTGTGGCTGAAACCCATAAATTAGATGACTGGAGTAATAAGACATGTGAAATGGCTTTTAAGTCCACTACCAGTTCCATGCAATAAATTTCAAATGACATCCAGGCTTTTAGTGGAGGAGATGATTTATTGCAGTCTGCAGGAAGAGAGCTTTCATGGATTATCTCTAAAGTGGCAAAACTCTATTCTGAATTTTTCAAAATTAGTGCAGCTCACTGAATGTTACTGACAAGCAAGTCCAAAAGCACTTTAAATGAAAAAAACCTTTTTGTAAGAAAAAGGGCAAAGATACTTTAGAATATCCACAAATTTTGCTAAGAGAACTACATCTTGTCTTTTCATAAACCAGAAAGAAAAAAAAAAGGGGGCAAGAGAATAACACTTGCTGTGTGTTGTTCACCTGGGTATCCTACAACCAGAGATATTTCACTAGTGAACTTTACAAGGCAACATTACTCAGGTTTTGATGCTAAAAGTCTACAAAATAATTTGGTAGATAACGCAAGTTCCTCCCCAAACCTATAAACCTAAATGTACTCTTTCCACTATTTTTGTCACTAGGCGATGCGACTGAAGCGCTGAGCACAGAAACGCTCTCCAAAGACAGTGTGGAGCCCACAACGTCCTGTTTCCTTTGAGTATCCAGAAATAGACTTATTTCTTCTCCTCTGGTAAAAGGAATCAGAGAAAACCTGTCTCCACTGGAATCGCAGAGTGCCATAACGTCAGAGTATCAGAGCTGTGATGCTCACTGCAGGGCTCCTGCGTTGCCCCTGACCAGTGGAGTGTTGCGCAGTGTCCCCATTCGGAGTCTGCTCCTTTCCCGGGGGTGAAGACGGCTGGTAAGACCCCTGGGGTGTTGTCACGATTGCATCCCTAGGTACCCCCCTGCTCAAGACTGTAAAAGTAATTGTGTCTAAGGAGAGGATGTTCCAGGGAACAGGCATAATCCTCTTCAAGAAGCACAGGTGTACCTTGGCTAAAAGCTGTTAGACACAGGCCCCTAATTCTGATTGCTTTACTGTCTAGTGAGACTAAATAATTCTAGTAATTCTCAATACATGGGACACAATTTGCATACCAATGGCAGTTAAAACTAGGGTATGTTTGTGTTAAGTAATGGAAGTGTTATATATGCAAAACATCATCTTACACTTTTGTGACACCTTTCATCCAGAATAGTCCTAAACTATTTTATGGACTAAGTAGAGACCTAATTTCATTGGTATTCAGAGTAGAAAGTGAAGGTCTATGCTTTGGCCAATTAATTTATTGTAGAAAATGTACAGGGGTGTGATTTAGTCTCCCAGGAGAGAACGCAAGAGGATACCAAGACTAACAGCTCTGCTTTTACATGACTGTTAATGATGCCTTGGTTTTCATTAGAGTCTTTCCTACTAAAGACTAACCATTAGCCTTTTAAAGCATGAATTCAGCACTGACCTGGATTAAGAGCCGCATTTCACTGACTCCACAGTACTTATAGCTCTGAGATTTCCCTTGCAAGTCACCTATTCAAAGCTGGATAGAAATATTTATTTTACAGAGACTTCTGGAAGCAATAAGAGATTCATATAAACATCTTTTAAAAGGAAGTCCATCCCAACTTGAGACATAACCTACACTAAAACAGAGCTGGAAAAAATAAGTTAACAGCTTTACCACACAGCCCATTCTTATCTACTGTTTTTTTAATGAGTTGATCACAGCACCTTTTACGAATCTAGTCACGGATATTATGTTGGTTTTACAGACAGAGAAACTGAGGCACAGCCCAGTGAAATTACTGACTCTAAGTTGTTGGCGGGCCAATGACAAAGCCCCAACAGAACCCAAAGGTTCTCACAGAAGTACTTTAAATGGTCAGATACACTGCAGAGAGCACTGATGAGAAAGCATGTGATGGGGGAGTTTTTTGAATTCAATATAAATTTTTTAAATCCTATCTCTGCCTGTGTTCAAGTGAAGCCAGACACATACTCTTCTTCATCCTTGGCTTAGGGTATTCAGACACATATTAAACATATGTCTTTGTCCTCCATGTAGCACAAGCCACATAAATATATTGAAATCTTTAAGTGATGGCAACTTCTCTTCATCACCAAGTATGAACAAAATTCAGAAGAAATTTCTTTTGGTGCCATTGCTTAAAAACCACATAATTTCCCAAATGCTCACAGTCAGAATTATGGGACTCAATCTACCAAAGATCAGCTTGTGTCTACTTTGTTGTAGGCAAAACATAAAAGACATTTGCTCTGACTAAGCAAATCTCATTCCTTGGATGAGGGACCCAACTAAACATAAAATAAAAAAAACATCCCTTATAGAGCTTTAAGTGTTAGTGACTATGTGAAATTGCAAATATTCGCAAGAGGACCAAACAGACTTTATTATCCATGAATACATTAGCACACTGCTACCATTCACTTAAAACATTTTAAGTAAATTACAGGCTGGGTATCCAGCATTTTTCAGTTTTTGATCATGTGTATATCTTATATTTTAGGCAATGCAGACTGACCATGTTGCACATAGTGGAAAAGTGATGATAAATGACAGAGTACTTAGCACTACTGCGGCACAAACAAGCTTGTTCATTTTTATGAAAACTAAATGGAGAAAAACAACTTTCATATTATTTCCCCACATCCTAAAAAAAAAACCCTGTATGTTTTTATGAAAGAAATGGCACAGGGAAGACAAACTGTTACATCAATTATTTATAAATTCACATTGGAATGCAAATCGAAGTCCCTTTCTGACCTATGCATAGGGTTTCATTTGTACCTATTACTCTATAGAGCTCTACACCAGTTTAATCCTCCAAAGCAAAATCCCTACCTATAACCTGACTTTATAGGTGGGACCCTGTCTGGAGAAGCATTACAGTATGCAGATAACAGAAGGCTCTTGCCTGACATGTCTAACTCCCTTTCTCATTAATGGGCAATATGCCCACACGGACAGGAAAATTTATCTCAAAGTCTGTGATAAATCAGTCAGATTTGATCTGCTCTATGTAAAATACACATCCAACACTGATTAAATGAGCAGTGCAGTGCTCTTTCAATAGTGCATCAATGCTTTTCAGCACATAGGCATGGACAGACAGCTCATAGCTATAAGTGAAGGAGAATCATGACTTATGTTTTCAGTCACTAGAAGAATTCATTGTAAAATATGAAGAAAGTGATGTGGCTTCCTTTCCCATTCCTGTTCCACATCCCTATTAACATGTTTTGCTGGTCTTTCATATTATGTATGACAATTTAGGGTGCAAAGAGTTTTATGTGCACTGCTGTGTCATTTTGAAACACTTTGTAAGTGAGCTTAGATTGTAGTGCCAGTACCAAAACACATTTTTTAAAAAAGAATTTCTAAAAAATAGCTACAGTTCTAATCATCAGTCTTATTATCTTCCTCCCTCTTTCAACTTCCTCAACAAGGAAAGGAAAAAATTCTTCAATAAAGGCTGACCAATTATGTTTCCTAAAAGACAAATCACGAAAAATCAAGAAACATCCAAGTTGAGCCTATACGAGGGATCCAGAACAACCCCAATTGATATATCTGACCACCCAAATATCAGAAGCGACCCACTGCCTTTGCTCTACAAGCAAATCTACAGAGATCTTTGATCTACAAGCTCTCTTGCAGATCCAATGCAGACAACCAATTTTTCTAGCTGCCATCTAGGCTCCCTCTCAGCCTGCCAGCCTCATCACTGTAGTAAGTGACACATCTGGTATAAGCAAGATCCCATGAGTCCTCATCAGCACAAGACCTCTCTTCCAGAAAGCCAAGGAAAGGCTCACAGCCTCAGCAGCAGAGTTTGAGGCTCTGATTTCAGGGGACTCTTCTTTCCTCACGTTGCTGAAATCCAAGTTCAGATGGAAGAGTAATCGAAGAGGGAAAATTTCAAGCAAATTTGCCAGACAAATTATGCTCTCAGAATAATTTCTGAAGTTGCACATAACAGATGAGTTCCCACACTTAGCAAAATCATAGTCAAGACTCTCCAAGACAGAAAGGTTCATTGACATGTTCAGGAAGATTTATCACATCCATCCCTGACATGCACTTGATGGGTACTGGGGTGGATGTGGGCTGAGAGGGGATTCCTACATTTCAGAGACACCGCCTTATCGTCCTGTTTCACACAGATGCTCTCACTAGCACCTTACCCACGGGTTCCTTTCCCTTATTTCCACCTTGTAAGCTTCCAAACTTGGTCTTGCAGCTCAGGGGGCACAAGCCCTGTTCACAATCATCTCAGGAGTGAAAACTGCAAGAACAAACCAATACCACAGTTTCAACAGTCCCATCACAGTAGGAAAGGAATAGCTGGCACCTGCCAGCCCCTTGGAAACCACTCTTTAATAAAAGATAAACTCTGAAGTAAAAATCTCTTCCACTGAGAAAGAGAACATGGAAATCAATCACAAAATCTGGATGCAGAGAGAAATGAAATATTGTACCTTAACCTGTCCTTTGCTGAAGCATGATCCCATGTAATTTGAGGGTTATTCTCTGCTAGGGCTCCCAAGTCAAGGTTATCACTGCAGACAAGGATCTTAATTCTTCAGACTTCAGACTTCCCTTCCAGTACAACTTTGAGGTGATTCCCCTTTCTCAAGAGGGTTGCAGATGAGTGCTTCCAGAGACTTTCTGTATCCATGGTTCATTCAAGGCACTAGTTCATGTCTTAAACTAACGAGATCCTGCCTGTCACAGTATCAGTTAGTATCATAAGAACCCCTCTAAAGTGCCACTGTAGGGGTCCCAGCCAGAATTAACCCTCTGTGGACTGGACTCAAACAAAATCTCCTCCTGAAAGAGAAAGAAGTTAGTACACATAATAGACACATTCTGTATATTATGAAAAGTTTTATTCCAGACAATCATTATAAAATCCCAAAGGAACAAACAATGGATGAGGCTTGTTAGTAGTGCTAAAGACAAGCAAAAGTTGGCAAACCAGACTCAGACAAATAAATGTTTGGATTGGAATGGCTGGAGGGTATTCAGAATATAGATATTTACCTCCCCAGCATCAAGGGAAAAACCACAGGAAAGTTAGGAAAGTGCAAAAGGAGGGAGAAAGAAAATGAACCATTTTGAAAAGCATGGCTAGAAGAAAAGGTGTGAAATTGAGAGGGAGCAGAGTAGAATCAGGCCAAACAAACAACAAATGTCCTGACAATAAAGTCCATTCATTGTGGAATAATCTCTCCCAGGAACTGAAGCAGAATCCCATTACCTGTAACACTTTTGCTCAGATATCACTGTAATGAGCTCATTAACACTAGAACATCAAAACCTAAAATGAACCAAATGCTTGATAACATAATGCAAGGGGAAAACATTGCATAGACAGAACAATATTGCCATTTCTATGACTGTAACAAGCCCTGAAAGACTATGTCCATGTCCTAGTCTAGCTTACAACGTTCAGTGAGGAAGTGAAAAAAGAAAAGGGGGATGAA
>NW_009647080.1:1408356-1416052 GCF_000708025.1 Charadrius vociferus
GAAGCAATAACCTTATTCCCCATTTGCAAATTCAAAACTGAAAATCTTTTGAAGCTAGTGAGGTTGCTTTTGAGGTGAACACTAAGTACTACTCAGTTTCCACTGAAAACAAAGGGATGTTCCCACATTAATTCTGATGGAAAATTGGATTAGGCCCTAGAATAAATTAGGAATCAACTCTTGAAATTACTTTGACAGCCTTGAGAAATTGTAGGGAAGTATAAAAGAAAGAGGTTGCTTTTGTTTATTTCCTTGCCCAATCCTTTACAGTTCAGCAAAAAAAAAGATGCCAAGTTGCAGGAAGTTTGATTCCATTCTCCTTATTCTGCCAAAAGACCATATGACCTCCAGAGGCCTGAACAAAACAGAATGCACGGCAAAGAATGAAAATCCTATAGAATCATGCATGGCACTTTTTTCCCACACGAATAAAAATACATGCATGCAAATAGCACTAATCAAAGGGATAGCAAGCACCTTTACATCCATACGCTATATTTACCATGTGATACATGTCAGAGGACCCTATGTACTGATCCATTACATGAAGAAGCCACAGGCTTCAAGGTAAACTACTTTTGACATGTAGAATCAGACAAATGGCGCATTTGAAGAATGGTCTACCAGACACAACACTCAATGAGATTCAAGAAAACAATCATAGAATGGTTTAGGTTGGAAACGAACTTTAAAGATCACCTAGTCCAATCCCCTTGCCATAGTCAGGTACATCTTTCACTAGATCACGTTGCTCAAAGCCCCATCCAACCTACCTTGGAACAATTCCAATGACCAGGCATCCACAACTTCTCTGAGCAACTTGTTCTAGTGTCTCACCACCCTCATCATAAAAATTTTCTTCTGTATATCTAATCTAAAGCTAACTTCTTTCAGTTTAAAACCATTTCTCCTTGTCCTGTGACTACAGCCCTTGGTAAAAAGTCTGTACCTTTCTTATAAGCTCTCTTTAAGTATTGAAAGGTTACAATAAGGTCTCCCTGGAGCCTCCTGTTCTCCAGGCTGAAAAACTCCCTCAGCCTGTCCTCATAGGAGAGGTGCTCCAGCCCGATCTTCAGAGAACTAACAGCCACAGGGTAAGAGACCTGCTTTACACCAGAAGGACACAGAACCCTCAGGCACCCAGGTGAATCGGAAGCAAGAACAAAATTGAATCCTGGCAAGAAATAGATGCATGAATAGTAGCAGTAATACCAGAAGACACCTCATTAGATGATCCTGCCTTCTCTTTTAGATCTCCTTGCAACCCAAAGTCACCTGCCATTATCTGCTTATGACAACCAGTAATGGCATATGCACAAACTCTTTGGTTATCAGGTAGCCAGATCGCTGCAATTATCAATGGTCATTTCTTAAAACTGAATGAACACCAGGACAAACGCCCCAGTTACATAAGCTCAGAGATTATTTTAGATATCAAACCACAAAGGTAATAATTATATAGAAGCTATTGCATGAACTTCCTAAGTCTTTCACAGTCTTAGTTCTAGGAAGAGCTTTGTTCAACTGGGGCACTATACAGACATACTGGGAAAAAGGTGGAGTTCGGCCCAAAGAACTTTCATACTAAATAAATAAAAGAAACAAAACCCAAGTGACACAGAAAGAGAAGAACCAGCAGATAACTCTAGTAAATATAAGAGGACAGCAGAAGACAGGTCAGGACACCATCAGACTTGTAGCTGACAAGGTGGCTTGCTCAATTTGAAATCATTTTTCTTTAATGAGCATCAGGAAAAAAGAAAGCATGAACACAAACAGTAGATATGTTTATGAAGAACTCTTCCCAAATGGCACAGTGTGGAAAGAAACACAGGCATTTACTGAATCTTTACTATGAAGGATACAGAAGCTGACACTGTATGCCACAGAAAAGCAAAAGTTGTACTTCTATAGTGAAGAAGAGATGGTTAAAAAAAAACTGGCAGGAGCCCAAAATGCCTTGGAAATGAAGACAAATAGCTTACATATGATACAATAGGAAAAGGAGAGACAGAGGAAAGATATAGAGAAAGGAATGATTTGGACAAAAATACAGGGTAGCAAAGTGATTTTTATATCAACATTATGTGAATGTAAGTGGATTGTTTTTCAGATTATATTTTCTTGCATATTATATTTTATTGTATATATGCTAAATTTATCATTACCTTATAATTACTGAATCATAGAGTTTTAATTAAGCAAGTACTAAGGAAGAAGAAAGCACATGGTTGCATGTATTTATGCTCCCTCCATTATGAAAAAGTCTACAATCTAATTTTTGTAAATGTGTGCTTTTCTATGCTGAACATTCTCCATGTCTGACAGAGAAATGTGAAGTGAAGGAGGACAGATGTTTCTCCTTCCAACATCCCCCCCTGAAATCTTCACCTATTTGCATATTATAGCAAAAGCGTTCCCAGCTCCACAGGAACAAATGTACTTTAAGAATTAATTTTGGAAATCCATGCCTCAATTTTTCTTTGTTTAAGCAACATAAGGAATGAGCAGAAGTAGCTTCAATTTCTTTCATGAATAAGGTCCTTCATTCATGCTATTCATGGTACAATATATGGAACTTTGAAAGTTTCGGTCAATAGCTTGGTCAAGGAACCATATCTGAACTCTGATATTAACAATTCAACCTTCTGAAACTAATGAGTCACATTATAACCAGCAGTAATTGTGGTTCACTTCCCATAACCAACCTCAGATTACATTTTTAAGTCATTTAAAATCAAAAAGCACAAATTAACCTTATTTTACTGTTGCATATGAGTTTTTAAACAAGAAGCACCGCACCACATAACAGGCTTTGCATACTTTAGATAATTGAGCTGCTCCGTGTGTAATGGTCACTATTATGCCCTCACACTACACTGCTGCCTATAAACGCAGTTTTGTTGTCTAAAGAAAGGAACATGGGGGACAGAAGTATAGGAAAGGTAGACTGAATAATGCTAAAGAAAGGAACATGAGGGACAAAAGTATAGGAAAGGTAGACTGAATAATGCTGTGAGCAAGTTAGGACTACAGTAATAGGAAAGTTTGTCTGGCACACGTTGGTGCAAATTGGAACAACTTTCATGCTTTTATGCTTTACACACAACTGAGTACCAGTGTTTTCAGGAAAAACACTCCAAACTGGGCAACAGCAAGAAATTTTACAAGCTTGTTCAAATTTCAACAGGATGCTTTTAGCTTTTATATCTTAAAAAATGATATAAAGGCTAAAAACTACTTTATAACTGTAAAAGCTAAAAAATTATTTTTCATCAGTTTTAGTCTTTTATAAACACCTAACATTTCTTGAAAACTAAATAAAAGGTTTTATTCCCAGAGAGTCAAAGATCAATGTTCAAAACGTGACAGTTTCAGCCATTTTAAAGTTACTGACGAACATAAAACCTGTTCAATCCAGTCTAAAATAATTTTCCCTCTCCAAATTTTGGAACGCTGAACAAACAAAAAGAAACTCAGTTGTTCAAATACCTGTGTCAATCCAAAGTTTTCTGAATGAAGAATAGCCTACCTAAAATTAGCAGAGATCTCATAGTATTTTTCTTTGCTTCTGAATCCAACTGTCTCCAGGTGCTTGTATCACATGGGAAATGGCATAATATCATGGTTGAAAGAGTCACTATTGCTGCTGACTTTTTCCCTGGTGTGAACGGTTACACCAAGCTTTCTAAGATAAACAGCAGAATCATATTGTCTTTTAGACTACTTACAACGGACACTCTACAAGAGACAAAGTGGTTTACATCAATGGAAAAAGAGCCAAGAATTTTATCTTGGTATGGAAATGCACTTCTTTGTAAAAAAGTTTTAATGAAATTCACATCTACTGGTATATGATGAAAAAGAGAGGGTAAGGACAGAAAGCTAATTTTGTCTTGTTTAGTTCTGCCCCTGTGTCGTGGTTTAGCCTCAGCCAGCAACAAAGAACCATGCAGCTGCTCGCTCAGGTCCTGCATCGTACTGGGCAGTGTTTGGTAGATACTGGCCAGGGCCCAGCACAGTGCCATAAGTTGTGCCTCTCTGGAGCAGCCACAGCATTTTCCTTTCAAATATTCCATCACTTTATCAGGGTCCTGTAGTTGTTCAGGGGTGAAGTCCCAAACCAGTGGAGGTGAGAAGTTCTCTAGATACCTGCCCAAATTCTCCCACATGCCATGCCACCCCTGACTATCCAGCCTTGGGGCAGATCTCTGGGTGGTAGTCTTAAACAGTTGTTTAACCATAAACAAGATCTGAAAAACATTCAGGAGGCATAGCAATAGGAACGTGCTGGTTTGAGCATCCCAAGGATATTCGAAATTCTCAAGAGGTGTCATATCTGGCCCAAAGGAGAAAAGGGAGGCAAAAGAGCTGGGGAAAGTATCTCCCTCTGTTTCTCCCATAGATTGGGTGTGATTATTATTAACTTCTGAGAGACGGTAACCAAGGTATGGACAGGACAGCAATACTGCATAGACACTCCAACAAAGCCACCTGAATAGTGATGTTATCATATCATAAGCTGATATTGCACAGGACAGCAAAATGATAGTCCTGATCCCTCTCCCTAAGATAACAAACAGCATCATGGGGAGTACATGGAACACATAAGAATTTACAAAACACAGCCACACAAACAAACAAAGCAACATTGTAAGCGGCGACAATCTAACTAATATGAGAAATGCATATAAGAAATTCATTTTAACAAGCTCTGGTCAGATCTGTCGTTATCGCAACCCTTTGAGCCCCACATTGGGCGTCAAAAAGGACTGTCATGGTTTGGCCTCAGCCAGCAACAAAGAACCACGCGGCTGCTCACTCCACTCCCACAGCTGTGGGAAAAAATCAACAGAAAAGGGCAAAACTTGTGGGTTGAAATAGTGCAATTTAACAGAACAGCAAAAGGGAAGAGGAAAAAACACCCACAAAACACAGATATAAAGATGCGATTAAAGTACCGCTGCGAAGCGCACCGACCGGACCCCCACCGCCGCAGCCCACCCCCGAGGGGCGACTGCCCTCCCGCCCCAGCTAGGCCTCTTATAGCCCGGGCATGGGTCACGTGGGATGGAATACCCGCCCCCTGCCGGCTCCTGGGGGAAGTTAACCCCATCCCTGCCGCAACCAGGACACCCGCTTTAAGCATACTTCTTTTCTACAGGCAGGTTCTGTGTCTTACGTCTTATTGCTAAAGAAGTTCAGTATTTAGATGGTCAAATGCTTCTGCCCTTAAGAAAGTATTCGGGGCTATACATCACCTAAGGTACCAGTTTTAGAAGCCAGCTGTCCTTGACACAGGACTACGTGATGGCACAGCCCTTTGACCCACAACATTTCTGTCTACATTGCTAAATGTAGCCAGTGCCAAGTCAGAAATGCTTCTCCATACACAGTACCATGTACTGGCATGGGCATTAATTCCTCTAACCAGAAAAATGGAAGGTACCATCCAATGAGTTCTTGTTTTCTGCTGCAAGCCCCTGGAAAGGGCTGTGGGCATGTCCGACATCCTAATGGCTTCTGATTTCAAACATGGGAATAACACAGTCAAATCCATGTCAAAAACTGAGAGGACTCAGGTATTCGCGGCTCTCCCAAGGAGTCTGGAAGTTCAGTCTTTTATAAACTTCCCACACCAAGACACCTCAGTCTGTGTCACCTCTCAGTTCAAGAGAAATCAGTTCAGATGAAGATGCCTTAATGCTCGTCTGTGGAAGGCCAGAACTGCAACTACCATACACAGGAATCAGCACACCAAATGTGAATAACAAAATGGACACCTGAACCAGCAAGTGCGATTACAGCTCATATTTAGGGTCATCAGCACTCAGCAGCAGCATTCACACACAAGGTGGCTGATTTATGACATTCAAATCAATATATTCACAACACGCCATTTGTTCTTCTGAACTAGAGAATGATATTCAAAAAAGCTCAGATCCTTCTCCTATACTCAGCTGGAGACCATGAATTATTTAATTTCTTGGTTGCCTTTGTGCATGTAGCAGGAGGACCTAGTTTTCGTTGGGCTTAACAGTTATATCACACTGTATTTTTCTCTCCCAAAGCCTTCATGCAATTCTTGATATGAAAGCTTAGCTTTCTGTAGACAACTGTTATTTCAAATTAAAAGCTGCATGAGTTTTTGTCAATATAAGACTTTATATTTAATTTTCCCTTCATAGTTCACAAAATGGCTATTTCTATAATTCATTCCATGTTACTTCATAGAGAAGATTACTATTGCAGCATACACCCATCAAAGTCATCTTTCCCATCAACAAAACGTTGTTTGTAGCAGCCACACATCAATGAAACTTCTTCAAGCCTGTGACTGTTGCTTTTTCATAATTATATTTTCTAATCCCCCTTTACACACGAGAGCTCAATTCACTTTCTGGTACAATGCATTAGCATCCTCTTCAAATCCATTAGCAGTACCACAAGATTCACAGCATCTCTCCCTCTTCAAAATAGTGTGTTATTAAGTTACCGTACAGCAGGCTGAAGACTATGAATATTTTAAGTCCACTGTATGTACCAAATCAGAGAAATCAATCCTAGTCTTTTACCATATTGGCAATATTCTAAGGGACACTTATAGGCTTTGTTAAACTTGTATTGCTGGCACAACAATATATGGTATATTTAATAGAGAGATTTAATATGTAGTATGATGGCAACAGCATAATCTCTGCAGTCATTTTCAGCCCATAGCACTCAACAGTGTGTGACCTCAGCCTACCACCTGGCTGAGTCAGGCCCAATGTCTCAAACGTGTTTGGTAAAAGAAAACTAATTCATCGAATGAGTTGCTGTTACAAATATCAGGTATTAAAGACACTATTCAAAGTATCTATCTACACTATCAAATCACCAAAGACAAAAATACCTTGTCTCTAAATTGGAGAGACATGGATTTGACAGATGGCCCACGCAGTGGATAAAGAACTGGCTGGATGGCCACATTCAAAGAGTTGCGGTCAACAGCTTGACGTCCAAGTGGCAAACAGTGACAAGTGGTGTTCCTCAGGGAGAAGTACTGGGACCAGTACTATTTAACATCTTTGTTGGTGACACGGATGTTGGGATTGAGTGCACCCTCAGCAAGTTTGACAACACCACCAAGCTGTGTGGAGCGGTTGATGTGCTAGAGGGAAGGGATGAGCACATCCCACAGCATGAGTTTTTCCTTTCCTTTTGATCCTGTCCACTCCAAAGTCAAGGCAAATTTTGTTTCACCAGTTTTTCCAGGATGAGCTAGCCTTTCTTTTTATTCATTCTTTTACTACTTTCACTATTTCAAAAGCCACATTTTGTCATTTTCCTGCTGCACCTGGGAAATGCTTCTAAAAAGCTTAAAACAACGACAAAACCCCAACCAGTAAGTAGTTCTATATAAAATGTTTAAGTAAGATAACTCTCACTGTCAGATATAGCAACTCTTTTCCAGAGTGGTCATCTTTTCTTCCCAGTTTTACAGCTGACGTGCTTGAAGCAAATTAAGCAAATTAAGGGTTAGCAATTTACCATCATTAGAACGTCTTCCTCAGACTGAATTTGAACCCTTCAGGTTTCCAACAGTTTGCCATATCCATTAAGTTATGGGTCTGGCATGCCTTAGGTTCCTACAAAACAGCAATGCTTCTGCTGCACAAGATGACTGTTATCAAAACAGATGCTGACATAGCAA
>NW_009647080.1:1416073-1463603 GCF_000708025.1 Charadrius vociferus
TAGGAAAGCTGCCTTTCTTAAGCTGTCCAATGTTCTTCTTTGGACCACAACCATGTATGCAGGCCATAAAATAAATAGCATCAGTTGTTTACTCATTTCATTTAGATAGGAAAGTCATCTATATCTTATTTGAAATCATATTAGTAGTTGCATCCAATACAAAAGTAAGAACTTTTGTAGCACTGTATGAAGGTCCTGTCCTATCATCAGCAAATTCACAATCTACCAGTCAGGAAAACTAACCACAGGGTAAGGACATAAGCCACAGAACAAATAAACAGAACAGAAATATGATGTCAGGGTTTAGGGAATGGAATCACCGTTTCATTAAATTTGAATTCATTTCCCCAAATTCTGAGAGGACTGAATGCAAATGGTTTCTATTTGTCACCTCTAATTTACTATTACAAATTACACATGATTCAGTGGCGTCTGCTGAGAAAAAGAGAGCACGCGAGCACGTAATCAGCAGTGCAGTTCCCAATAATCAGCCAGATCAGCCCCCAAAGCACAGAAACTAGTGCTCAAATTCCATGCTTTCCTCCCATTCCCCTTTTGCAAGGTTTGAGTGAGACAGCAGCCACAGCAGGAGACATTAATCTCACTAGTTCGGAGCAACAATAACAACTATGCACAAATAGCCTCTCTTTCCCATCTCCACAGTATAAGGCATACAGACTTCAAAGAAATTCCTGTTATTAAAGCCATAACATACTATACAAGGCTAAAACAATAAAAGAGTTGGAAGCAGCATGGAACAATCTAGTGGTGACTCGCCGTGGGAGTTATCAAAGCTGCTTAGTAGCTGACCTGATAATCAGGTATCAGAGTTTGGTCAGAAAAAAAACCCCAAACCCTCATCTCATTATATCCGGCTACGGCAAGCATTCATACAGAGTTTGGTAAAACACAAGTGTTAGAAGGCATATATACTGCCTTTATAGCTTTTGTGTGTTTACTCAGCATGCATATTTGCTTTCACATGCAGGCATATCTTGATCCCAGAAGAGCAGTTGCTATTTTTATAGCTTTAGAGTGTTTTGTGCCTTTTACTAACAAATGTAACACGTGCTATGAACAGAAGATTCACTTAATGGGATAGATAGGCTACAGACCATCTCTGTAATAATTCAGAACTTGCAGTGATCCGGCAGGAATCAAGACAGTCACCCTAGAATTGAGTTTGGTCCCTAGAACTTCATGACAGACTGCGTTTCACAATGTTGCAGTATGACGAATACTTTATTCCTTCCCTCTGAGAACTTAACTCTCTCTAAACGCCAGCTAATGAAGCCTTTCTCCATTGCAATAAGACTGAGAAATATGTCCCCATTTTACAAAGAGGGAAAATTGAGGCCTGAAAGAGTCTTTCAGCATTTTAGGAATAAAAGAGCAAATGCTTTACAGAGAAGGTCAATTGAACTATCCTCATTTTAACTAAGGTTTCTGAACTGCCCAGTTATCCCTCGACACATCTTTTACACCTAGCTGACCAGACGACTCTGACAGACTACCACTATCGGTCAACCTTTCAACTGCATACTACATGTACAACAAACCCCATGAGTGGACCAACTGTTCATGTGCTTCATGCACCCACGGAATCTGACATGTTCAGGGCATATAATGCGTAGTACATGCGCTACGGACATCTGTGCAGCTTCAGGTCCAGACACATCACTGGCACACCAGGCAGCATAATTTTTTTAGTGTTCGGTACGAAAGGTAAGGGATTTCCAATATTACAGGTAGAGCAGCAGATTCTAAATGCAGACACTTAAGTTCTGCCCTGGTTTAACTGTTCACTCACTGTTTGGCCACCTTCGTATCTTTTCCACTCACTTTTCTTCTGGTCTTTCTACTTCAGTATGAGCTTCACAAGGCAGGAACCACCTGTTTGTTTGGGTTCCTGGTATGCAGGCCAAGGAGCTATGGCTCACCTGAGCATTTTCTGAGCCTTCTTCTGACACAAATCAGAAGGATGAATGAAGTATGAACCTGACAGATATCACTTTGTCTTGTGATTACCTAATGGGATTTAGAGGTATCTTGTATTCTAAGCACACGTTACACAGGGTGTCACTCAGCTGCCTAAACGCAGGTGTGTAGTGCTATTTTAGATGTCATACAAAGTGCTATTTTTAGGTGTCGTACAGTATTGTATATGGCTTTTACCTACCTCTCCCAGATAGCATGCCTTTCCCATACATCCAGTGTTGTATTTCACAGACCCGTGCAGATGGCTGAGATACATTTAGACATCCAGGGTGGCACTCACCATTCATGGTTAGACAACAGAGACTACTGGAATATTTGCTACACAGGTATATCAGAAAACCATGAGGGGGGACCCTACAGATTTCTTTCTAGTAGTGTGCAATTAACTGCATTGCTCGTTTTCCCTGTTTGGGATGCAAGTGAAATAGCACTTTTTAACACTACATTGTAAATCATTCTTTAAGCCTCACTCATTAAATCCTTTGAAGGAGGAAAAAAAAAAACCAACAGGTAAACATTAGTGCCATTCTTTCCTTCAGATCTTATTTTCAGTAGACCTTGGCTGTGGTAACGAAGAACTTTTGTACCTATTCTCACTCTTTCAGCTTGCAAAGGCAGACAGACATCGAGGTGCAGATCTTTTGAAAGTATTTAGACACCCAGCCATGTTCCATGCTCTGGGAGTCTCAGGCCCCCCGAAATAGTGGTTGTTGGCCACCCACTGTGCTGACAAATGATTTGTAGACATGTACTGCAAGTCAGCTCAGGGTTAAAAATAAACACTTACTTTCAGAGGACTACTTAAACCAGCTCACTGAACAGATTAACAGTGCATGGCCCTACAAATAGTTGGATCAGCACAACCGACAGGGCAAGAGGCTGCGGTTTGGGGGTGGGACTGAGCAGCTGTGGCTGGAATGCCTCAAGTTTGAATCTCCTCTTCAAGTTACTTAAGCTTTGAGCATACCTAAGAAAGCCTGGCCCCTGGTTATTTAAAAAGTGTGCAGAGTTTTTTCCAAATGAAATGGCAAATTATGAAACCAAGGAAAACTTGTCGGAGCGTGATCGCAGCAAATAGCACGAAAGCATTAACATGGAATTTCCAATGAGAAGGAACACTGATCAACAGCATTCTGCATGCTGCGTGAATCAGAATAGTCTGGTAAAAGGGAAATTAATAAAATTAAGTGTCTCACGTTCTTTTCCTTCTCTCCCTCCCTATCCCCATATAATTCTCTCATACGAGGTAAAAAACCCTTTCTTAAGCAGGCAATATTTAGTGAAGAAGGTAAATCTTACAAAATAGCTGAAGTTTTTAGAAGATTATCATCCTTTTGCACTTATTAAAGATCATAAACATTCAAGGAAATTCAAACTGCCTTTCTGTGCCCTTTGAACTTAATTGACACCAATGAGTATAACTTTGCAGATACAATATAGGTGGATTAGTTTTCAGCAGGTTCATTTATTAGCAACATGCTGCAATTATCAACAAGGTGAATCAATAAGCATGAAGTACACTGGGCTGCCTGTGTGTGACTAATACAGAACAAGTTCTGTCACACTCACAGCCAAGGAATGCCATGCTGTTGCACAGGTCTTCTACTCAATGTCCTACATCAGTGCCAAAAACATCCACTCCTTGCAAAATGGATGACTTATTCAAAAATAGTTTGTTAACAGGCAAATTCCTAAGTTAGAGGGGGGAGCTTGCAAACCAGAGCTACAGATTCCACGCCTTTGCCAATTGTAGCAAATGGGAATTTCTCTCTTTAATTTCAGTGGCTTTGTTTCAAGTCCTTAATGATGAAAGGACTTATTCTATCTTCAGTTAAGATACACGTCGCTTCAGTCATCGTGATCTGGCTAAACGGTAATAGCAATGATGCGTTAGCAGTGTCGTAGCTCACTCACTCATTTCACACCAGCAACAAGAAACAATCACTTTTACTAATCCAGAAAGCCACCACAAGATTTTCTCTGGAAACCGCCATGCACATGTGATTTGATCTTAGAATTGGTCCTAAAGGAGCAATGACAGTGACGTTCAATAATTACCCTGTACTTCAGTCACAAACTCCAAAAATGCTTAAAATGAGGTAAGTCCAGAGCAGCACCCATTTCAGTATTTTATATAACCAAATACAGCGTCCTAATTGTCACTTAGCTCTGGTCTTGCATGCAGTATTGTAGTAAGGGATTCAGCCTTGCAGTGCTTTCATTTACAGGTCTTCCACAGCCTGCAAGGCTACACTGAGATATTCACAAACACTATCACCAGCTCTTGGATGGTATTTTCCTTGCAGTCCAGCTGCAGTGAGTGGAGGAGGGAGAGGTATGTTCTTTCAGGCTCTAGAGAGGAGGAATGCTGAGCAGAAGCATAGCATTTCTCTCTGGTGACCAGCAACAGGACACGAGGAAATAGAATGAAGCTGACTCAGGGGAAGTTCAAATTGGACATTAGGAGAAGGCTCCCTACTGAGAGGGTGGTTGGTCACTGGAACAGGCTCCCCAGGGAAGTGGTCATGGCAGCAAGGAGTCAGAGTTCAAGGACCATCTGGATAATGCTCTGACTCATATAATTTAGTTTTAGATAGTCCTGTGAGGAGCAGGGAGTTGGACTTGATGCTGCTTAGGGTTCCCTTCAAACTTGAGATATCCTATGATTAACTCGGGTGTCCTGATGTAGCCTGTAAGTTTGGTCATTGACTATGGAAGAAGACAAGCTTCTCGAGGCTAAGGTTAAGCATTGAGAATAGCTTTAAGGCATCCGATTTTCTCATTTGCATGTGCTACATATTAAAATTAAGGAAATAATTATTTACTCTAAGAATTCAGCAAAAACAGAATAAAAGCGTCCTAAAATTTGTCCTTTGTTGGTTGCAGCTCCTTCATCCTACTGGAAAACTATACCACAGTTGCTAAATGACACAGGTTTATAAATACTCCTGGTCTTAAATGTGAGTACTGTTCATTGCAATCAAAAGCCATAACACGTTACAGACATCCCCAAGTTATCAGACGCCTTTCCAAATGATGTTAGCTTCCTTCTTCCACAGAGCAAGGCACTTTCTGTAGCCTTCACCTACAAGCTCATAGGCAGTGGCAGCCAAACATAACCAAAAGTTGACATCACCTTCTGAAGAAGAGTTTTAACATCAAATTTAGAAGTCAGTCAGTCTGCCTCTCTTTCTCAGCTTTTATGTAATCATGTCATTACAGCTGGGGAAAAATTCACATACATGAAGGGACATATACATATTCTTGAACATCACAAACCAAATCAACAGTACGCCCTACTACTACTACTACTACTACTAAACCCCTAGTTACTAATCAGCTAACTAAACCCAAATCTCTTGGAACTACTTATTCCTCCTCCTTAATTACTTCTTTAATGATACCAAGTAGTCTGGCAGATTTTTTTGAGAAGTGTTTTGGATATTTTATGAAGGAGATAGATCATTGAATTTGTACCAAGTGTAATTTTACAGCAGATTTCCACTGAAGTCTGTCACACGTTAAGTCTAAGTCCAGCCATTTATCACATGTGAGTTAGTCTGCTCCCAGAGGACATACTAGAGGAGGCATTGAGGCTAATGAAATATGCATTTGTTTGCAGCATTTGGTCCTTTACCTCTAAGTTCAAAAGGAAAAAGAGTTTTCTGGTAATGTATTGGCACTGGACCATGATGGAGAACTCCTGAATGAATTCACATTTTTAAACTGCTGTTCCAATGCCTTTGCATTAGTATGTTCATTGCCTTGTAGTAATCAATACAGAGTTTAATAAGCCCATATCATATTGGTTATCTTGCAAATGGAACAACTGGCTCTGTAGCATATTCTTTTTTTAAAAAAATGAACTTACAGCATCCTATCAGATAGCAGCTAGTTCCATGAAAAGATAAGTTGAGGAGTTAAAAAAAAATAATAATAATCACCAAAACCAAAAAACAACAAACCCACAAAAAAGCAAGAAAGCATGCTAACCAGGATATATGCAGCAGGACTTCAGATAAGATGACTTGGGATACCTATGCAAAGCCCATTCAAGATTTTTGACCTTATTGGTAGTCTGCTTTACTCGTCTGAGGCAGTCTTGCTTCAATTTAGTTTATCCCTTATTATCATTTTCCTGTTGCCTTGCATAATTTTGCAATTTGCTCTGAAAAAAAGAATAAACATCATATAAATTTGCAGCATAATTCTAACTGCTTTGACCTTTATTATGTCTCTAGCAAGTGAGTCACAAAAAATAGCCTGTGCTAGGAAAATTTGAGAATTAATAAAGGCTCCTGACTTAGTAAAGATAAAAGTCAAAATCAAAAAAACCAGAATCATGAAGAAAAATACTAATAATCAATAGATTTTCTTTTGGGTTTTTTTTAACCATTTTAACTCTTTTTCAATCTCTACTGACATTATGTTTCTATAAATAAAGCTGGAACTTTCTGTTATGAAGATGTCAATATGACAGTTCAAAACCTTTCCCTCACATGTACTCAAAATTTTTCAACTTGAAAAGGCTATCCAATAAGCCTGTTCACAAAGCAATTCATAGTTCGTGAACACAGCCATTTTTGATTAAGAAAATTAATTTTTAGCATACAACATGGGGCCAAAAGGTCATACGTGCCAGACTGTCAAACACAAGGACATACGCACTGCCCTTCGCTTAAAGAGGAAGACATACTTAGGATACCTCGTCAAATCTAACAGGTATTGATATTTAAAAAAAAAAAAATGTGATCTGGGATGGAGCATCTATTACCCCTTGCCTGGAAAGAAATGCTTGTCACTCAGACCCCTGTTGTTCCCCATGCAATTGCCACCTCAAACCTCTAGCAATGAAAAGCTTTTTAAATACCCACAGCATCACATACTCTAGAGGCAGACCTATCTAGTTTCACTTCTTACATACGAGACTCTTATCGTCTCCATCACACACCTCGCTGCTTTACCTCCGCCAGCTCCTAGGCTGGCAGACACGGCGCCGCACTCCAGACTCCGGCAGCTGGATGCAGCTGTGTGGCTCACAGAGCAGTTATGTCTGGCACAGGGTTTACCAGCCAGAGTAAGACACCGTACCAGGCAACGCAAGCCTCCTCGCAGCGCTCTGCACGTGCAGGGAGCCTTGACGAAAAGCAGACTCTCCCCGGTTGCAGCCCGTTCGCGTCACCTAATCCAGAACATGGGAAAAAAAGAAGGGACAGAGAAAGACCTCTTATGGTCGCATGAGCTGGCATACAGAGTTTCGCGTGTCAGGTAAGAGAAATCCTGAGAGGCCTGTACATGGTTCCATTAGCCACATGTAAATGTGCAGGGTAAGTGAGGAATGCTACGCCTCCCTGCTGCAGATACCTAAGCAGGCAGTGTGAAACACTCCCGCAGCGTTCCACACGTTCCATTCCCCCCCCCCCCTTACTGTATCAGTGCCCACCAGCTTTTAAATGCTGCTAATTTACTGTGCTTTCAATATCAACACACAGATTCTGACTGCAAAACTTGTAATTTTGGATGGTTTCTTTTTGGTTTTTTTTTTTTTTAATAAAAAAGGTAAGAGTAAGTAAACATATGAATTAATTTCTATGGAGAAGCTTAACAAGTTAAATACTGCTTTGACTTTATTGTCGTGGCTCAGGCTTGTGCTCACTTCACAGACCTGACAAGAAAGCAGAGTCTCTTTTTTAATGAATGCATTGAAATTCTTCCATCACTGCAGTGAGCTCACGAATTGTTTCAAAGCCATGCACACCGAAGAGGCCAGAACCTTTCAAAAAATTGTGTTTTCTTTCTTAATAGATATAACAAAACACAGCAACTGCAAGCAGCCACAAACCCAGGTTTACCCTCCTTACATTTTTTCATATACATCAGGCTTGCAAAAAGTTGACATGTACATGCAAAAAAATAAGGTCTTTTCAGACACTACTCCAAAAGAAGAATCTACATAGCCATGATTTAATCTAGTTGCCGAGTTTGCACCTATCTAAGTATACTAGGTGCATCCAGCATCCACATATAACTTAGACTGTCCCAGCCTTGTAACTGGCTACAAAATTCCAGTAAGCCACACTGCAAACTATAGCATGGCATGATCAGAAATTACCGTGAAAGGACAAATCAAGGAGAAACGTTATTTCTGCTCCACCTGTGTAAATGTTAATAAAGGCTTGTAGTAATGATGCTTTCCTGAGTATTCTGATCATACTGTAAAGAAACTGGAAACACGCATTCTGGTACACCAAGCCCCATCAAAAGCATTGATTCTGTAAATGGAGGATAATGCAGTCTCTCCTGTGCTGTAGTCAATGTTAAAAATTATAAGTACCTTAAAATGTCTGATAAACAGTATACAGTTCACACATGCTCAGAGAGTAGGCTGGTTAATATTTTATCGTTTATCTGATAAAGTTAACAAAAGAATTTAAGTCAGAGTGGAGGCATACACTGAATATTTCATCACCTTCTTAATTGCAGAATACAGACAAGACAATTTTTTTCCCTTCGGGAAAAATAAATGTTAAAAGTTATTACTGATGGGAATCAGTTTGGGAATTAGGTTAAATCCAACTGAAACCAACCAGAATTGGAGTGCTGCAAACATCACAGAGCTAAAACATATTCAGCTGGCTCTATTAATTTACATGATGAAGCAGAAGTGTTGATAGCAAAGCTTGTGTAACTCAGCAAGCTGAGGTTACATTAACACAGAAGAAAACTGTGCTTTGTGCTTTTTCCTTATAGTTAATTTGCAGTCTTCAGAAGCCACTATTCTTTTGCACAGCAGACAATATGATATACCTAAGGCTTTTCATTCCGACTTCTGATTTAAAGGTCTTCAGCTTGTGCTACAGCCCTTAGCCTTGAAGCCAAGTGCAAATTAGCTTTAAATCAATGAAGCTGATTAAAGCTTCATTGTGGCTGAGCCCTTTAATAGAAGGAGAAGGTGGGGGGAGGGGAAAGACCCACTTGAACATGGCAAAAGAGCTGCCTCTCAACTTGGAACATATGTAATGCTTTTCAGCTCCACTTTACCCTGACAAAACCATGAAGGGTTTAAGGCCATTTACCTGCTGACAGGGTGAAACCAAAGTCCCAATTCAGTGAGAAAGGCCAAGAATCAGAGATGTTGCTATGCAAGCAGAAAGTAAAAGGTTGCTTTCAAAAATAGTGGGGGAAGAGAAGAGGGCAGAGGCAAGGAGATGGGCATCAAAACATCTCTCCAGGAGGGAACCAGGGAACAAACTTCCCACCCTCTTGTAGCAGCATTTTTGTTTTCCTGGTGGTGGTTTTTTTTTTTTTTTTATTTTGTTTTGTTTTCTAACTACAGAAGTTCTTATTTAGAGAAGTAAGCTGTAGGCAAGTTGCAGTGCTATGAAAGGAACTAGCTCTTTCATGGAGTTCCATTCTCAAAACAAGCCACTTGTCTCCAGGGGCTCTCTTTCACTCGGAATGCAGACAACCTGCCAGATTCACCTTAAAAAACAATAACAGTACCAAATGAGAACAGGGGAAGATCCTTACGCTGCTTTGAATACCACCGTGGGAATCCACATTGCACAAATAATGGAATTGCTCTCCTTTCTTTCCTTATCCTTATATTTAGTATAGCCCAAATATGCCTAACTTCAACAAAAAAAGACGATAGGCTTTTTTTTAAAACACATGCATATTTGGGAATCACCACAAAAGGCTAAAACATAAAGATAAAACCATCGTACTCCAAGATAATGAATTTCACTTCTCCCACCAGAGTAGATAATGCTTAGTATATTGCTAAATTATACTTTGAGCACCAAGAAAACTTTTATCGCGCTCTCCTGTTCAAAGTATCATCCATGAAGAAGAATTCCTCCTCTAATGACAACTCAGTCACCCCAAGTCCCTCGATCTCTTACCTTTCACCTCTAGACATAAAATGAGACAAAAATACTGAAATTCCTCAGAATATAAGATGCTGCAAAGGGGAAATCAGTCTGCAAGATAAGATAAAAAAAATAAATACAAGTAACAACAATCATATGTAAGATAAACAACTGAATATTAGAGCAGAGAAGAGGATTAACAATACAGCCCAGTATTTGACAAATAGATGTTTGAATGTACGGTGTGAAGAAGTGAAGAACTGCTGTGAGGAAAGCGATCCTGGATAGCTTGCTTGATATGCAAAAGTTAACTTCTTAAGTTACCTCTACTTTACTTACTTTTCCATGATCCAGTTATTATACAATCATTCTGAGCAGATGTCAATTTAGCACTAGCGCCACACTGACTTCACGTAAGTCAAATAGATAGTAGCATGATGTTACAGATACTAAAAACCTGCCACAAGGATTCATTCCCTCCGAACTTAATTTTTGGAAGATAAAACAAATCTCATGGATAAACTCAGACTTCAAGCTTAAAAGTAGGAATTCTCTCAGAACAGAGCTCAACACACGGACAATCTAACAGCTGCACTGTCCAATTCCCTGATGTTACCACCTCTATTTTGTGTGCAAAAGTCCTTAAAAAAAAAAGACTATGTCATTGTCCATTTTCATGAGTTATCAAAAATATTTCAGAGCACATAAATGTTTCATTCCGCTATCACAACTCATTCATGAATTAGCTACGTTGACTACTCTGGAACATAAACATTCAACAACTTTATGGGAGATCATTTATTAGTGGACTTCAGTATGGAGGATGAATACTCATATTGCCTCACTTTAGACAAATACAGGACGGGCTCTCATCTCTCGAGTCAAGGCAGTGTCTTGTCCTGGGTCTCCACAAATACATTGTCAAGTTGGCTATGTACAAAGCAAGGAGTTAAATCTGTACAAAGCTGCATCACAGTAGATTACCTCCTTCCTTCCTGGATTTTAGTAACAAGAGATCCACACTGCACAGGGAGAAGCCAGTATTTGTTCTTCACTACACAGGGCTTTTCCTTAGCCGACCTACACAGCATCCAGAGTTGAGAACCAACTTTTCATCACGAAAACTGGCGAAAAAAAAAAGATATACTTGGAACGACATCGATGCAACTTTGACTGAGTAAACAGAGTATACAGATGACAGTAATGACAGTAGTCACCCACCTCATACATAAAGGCACAATAACAAGGGACTCGGCGCACAAGTGCTCACACTGTAGATTTACAATTTTAAGTACTAGTCAGCAAGTTGGCGATTCACTTTTGGAGGCTTACATGTTTTGGTTGCTTTCTTTTTATTATCTACTATAAAATATCAAGATTTGAAGCAAGAAGGTATATTTGCTGTGCCGATATTAATGCTTATTATCTCATTTCTATATTTTGTTAGTGGGCATCTCAAATGTCTCAAATATGGCTAGTTTCACATTACCATAGATTTGGCCAGATCAGCAATAAAAAGGTTATTTCAAGTGAAGAGAAATCCTCTTCTGTGGTAGATCTTTGCCCTTTGATACATTTCATACTTTGGGTTGTTTTTTTTTATTTTATTTTTAAACACACTAACATCAGTCATGCCGTGTTCTGTGTGCTAACATTTCCCATATCCTTGAAAAAACATTTAACATAGGGAAGATTTGGGCAACAAATTCTAATTGGAATTTACTTTGTCTGCTACTCATGGAAGATATTTTGTTGTTTGAGTAAACTGATTAATTTTTTTCATCTTAACAGCAGTAGGATTTGGGGGAATCAGGCTACCTTTCTGCATGTTAAAAGGTGGGAGCTGATGAGGGAGTAATATTTTCTGTAGCATTAACTAACTGGCAGGATGTAAAGGGGTTATGTGCAGATCACTATTCACGGCTCTCTGAGAATGCATTAGTTTGGAAATACATGAAGAAACAAAACTTTACCAGAGAACAGCACTGGTATTTACCTACCAAAATTGTGACAAACATCTCTTAAAGCCTTGAAGGCTACTGAGCAAAAGTGGCTACCCTGTTTAATACTGACAGCTGTAGGTTAGACATCATAAATCAACAATTTGCTCTCAGTACTTTCTGTAATAGGAAACAGGCAAATTTATAGGAGCCAGTTTTCAGGTCAGACCCTAGCTCTTCCTGGCATCGGATTCAGAGACCTCATTTCACATCTAGCTGCACTCCACACAAGTCGCAGAAGTGAGCACCATCATTCCTCCACTTCCAGTCTGGGAACAGCCTCCAGCGTGGAGCACTAGAGCAGGCAGAAGGACTGGTACAACCACAGTGCTCCAGACACAGGTTTTTTGCACTTTCCTTACTAAGACAAACCTGTTATGCCACTTAGATCCAGCAATCTCTTGATCCCTCTGTCCCAGGAGACGTGGCATACTGCAGAACATGGTTTTTTAATGGCTACGCCAGAGCTGCTACAGACAGGACGTGTAGGCCATTGGTGCAAGGCATCTTAACACTAGACATCCTAAATTGAAAGAAATATCAAGTGTCTGTAATTAAAGGAATCCCAGATAATTACAGGAATACATTAAAGACCAAGAAAGGTCAAACATTACCTAACCTAACCTAAGGACCTAACACTTCACAACCAGAGGCAGAACAAATGGAGTTTTGGAGAGCCTTCAACACAGACAACAGCTGAACACTCCTAACCAGTACTTGTCTGCTAACAAGATAGGCAGCGGCTAACACTATATCACAACAGTATTTGCTGGTGTGAGAGAAAACATGATCCAAACACTGCAGTGTGCCAAAGAGGTCTACATCATTTTCATCTATCCATTAGGAAGTACCGAGCCATTTCCCACTATTTTGACACAACAAAAGATATAAAAGAAATAGCTGGTTATGTTTGTCATCTCTACTATCACAAATCAAATCTCAGTTTTTCATGACTCCAGATAGGATTTCTTTGAAATAGCAGGTTTTTGGGAAATGTTTACCTACATTACAAAAACATCTTAAGGATCAGTTTGATAAAATCCACCTATTGCAAGACAAGTAGGACACTGAAAGCTCCTCTTCCCTCTCCTAGTTTACAGTTTATGACCCAGATTCTTAAGCACATTAAAATCATTTTTTGCACTGCACAAAGTAACTCTAAAACCAGAATCACCACTTATAACCATAAATATACATCAGCTGGTTTTCAAAGTATAATAAGCTCACCTCTTTACCTACATTATTTTCCAAAATTAATAACTCTAAAAACAAGACAAATTAAAAGGAGGACATAAAACATGGTATAGTTAGTATAACAGTTAGCATCACCTACTTAGTATCCACAAAGCTAACAGGAATATGTAAGGCGATGAGAAAGGACAATAAATTTTCTGATTCATTTGTAACCCTCAACTGGTGAAAAATAAGCTGGGATTGCTATCTCCTGGAACATATTTATACTTTGCCTAATATTGTAGAAGTGTCAATTCAAGAGTCTGCTGTGGAATTTCTAAATGCAGCCAAAACATAGACCTGAGCTTGTTGCATTTTTTTTTTTTTTTGGTTACTTAGTAGCGAGCACGTAGACAAAAGCAGCACCTCAGCAGGCCAAGCACATCCACCTTTTTTAAATTTCATTTAATAAACCAGGATGAGATAAGAATTTGGCTCATATTTGTATCTCTCAGGCAAACGTCACAGTATACAAGCTCACATTACTATTGTTTAGACAAGCCTGGAAAATATAGACCAAGCAATAATCTCACTATAAAACCAATACCAGAAACTCAAAGTAGTTGATGCATCAAAAACGGGTAAATGGATATAGATCTAATCCCAACAGAAGTGGGTTTGCCATTTCTTGCGTACAATGCATACAGCATGTTATTTCTCAAGTAGAAATAGCTTAGCTCGAAAACAGAACAACAGCTTTATTTTGCTTTGAAAGGCACAAATTATCAATTTTATAACTAACCAAAGTCAATCAGGGGGTGTCATATTTGATGACAGTAAAGGTAACAAAAGGAAGCTGATCTTTCTGTTGATAATAAAATTCATTCTCCTCCCTGCAAGACATGAAAAGAAGGAAAAACCCTGAGCAGTTATTACTACTGAGAAACCAAAGGGGTGATAATATGAATTGCAAGAAAAGTGCAACAGGCCATCTATTTGAAATTTGTTTTTCACACAGTTAGTACAAAAACAACCGCTCCTGCAAGAGAGGTCAATCTACCCACGCATTAATCCCCAATCAAGCAGCACTCTGAGAATCAAAATGTGATTGCAAATCTCGTGCATGCCAAGATGAAGGAGTTTTTCATTTCAATCTATTACTACCAGCATTTTACATTCATTATGGTCAGAGGGGGAAGTGAGTACTAGGTACTTGCTGGTACTGAATGCCAGCACTTTCTTGATTACATTACTAGAGAATTAACATACAGAACCTGCATTAAAGCAGTACAAATGGGCTTACTTAAAGCCACTTTCATAGCTAAAGCTTTCATAGCAGTCTTACTTTCCAATTCAAAAGGTTAAAAGGTTAAGAGGTTAAAAAATAGCTCTAAAACCTATCAATTGCTACAGAGAAAGGTCTAAAAGACCAAGCTTTGAGAATTATAATGACAGGAAGGCTAACTTTGCTTTTGTAACCATTTCTTTAAAATACACTCAGGGGCTAGCAACCCCTGGCTTTGAGGGTGCAGGTTGTTGGTTTGATTTGGTTTTTTGTTTTGTTTTTTTTTTGAAAGCTGTCATTGGGCAGATCAAAACAAAACTTACAAAAACTGTCTATAAGCTCCAGATCTACAAACAGGCTAGCACATGTACTAACTCCTCACAGTAGAAATTGCCAGAATCACAAATTACAATGACTCCCATAGGGTCATTACAATCTGCAAACCTTCAGGAAGATCCAGGAAAGAACTATTGAACACATTAAAAAGTAAGAGGATCTTACCGACAGCAAAAGGTGGGATAAGCAGTCTGGAGAGAGTTTAAGAGTTTAAGACCTTGGTATACTTCCTGCAGAACTTCTTTTGCCATTTACATCATAAATGTAGCCCAAGCACCCCAATCATGGACCAAAGTAGTGAATATTTCCATAGCACAGTTATGCATTTGCTCATCTGTATTAGGAGTTTGGATGTCCAATAAATGCATCAAGGGATGAAAAGCAAGGGAAAAGACAGTGACTCTTCTACAAATGAGGCGGTGTAATGTATATTATTAGCTGTTGTTAGCTGCATGAGAGATTGTTTGGTTAATCCAATCATTCTTTGAGAGTACAAGTTTTACGCAGTGTATTACACAATTATGAGAGAAAATAACTTCTCTGAGTCTCATAACATGATAAGGTTGCTGCTTTTTTTTTTCCCAAGTTTACCTTTTTTTTTTTCATTGGACTTAAAGCACTTCAAAGAAGATCCTTTAAAAAAGCTTCAGCATGGCACTGTATTAATGAAGATTTATTATTTCCAAATTCTGTTTCACTCACCAGCTCACATGGTGGGCAGAGCAAACTTCAGGGGCTTCTAGGTGCAAGAAACAAGGAATGCTTGTCAGAGCTATAAACTTTGAGGCCAGCAGCTGAGCTGGCTCCATTCTTTGCTCTACAGGATCAACCAAAACACTTTACTGATTAAAAAAAAGATAATAGATCTAACAGTGTCATATGCGATACTACATCACGCTTGCCTTGCTCTGAACAACCAAATGCTAGATATGCTTGGATATTACACACCAGTTCTGCTGCTAAAACAACTAAACAGAAATATGGTTGGATTACAGTGCTTTACCTATAGAGCTGGATCTTTACTCCTGTAGAATCAAGGCATTCCTTGACACATACTAATATGATCTTATGATAATGGGAATCAGAATAGAAAGTAAGTCCCTTCACCCAGCAGTAAACCAACTCCAAAGGATGAACAGCAGACGATACCAGTTACAGCTACCTGAGAAATACTATTAGACAATTTTCTGGACAACAATCTGGTGGTTATTAATCCAGTCAGTTATTCTAATACCAAGTTTCAGCCATCACCAACACTAAAATACATCATCACAGTTTTTCAATCAACAAGTAAGTGGTATTGGAAGCCAAATACACACTCCCTTGCTAAACAACAAACCTGCTTAATGAATCAACAGATTCAATAGACTATGTACAGAGACGGAACCACGAAGAAATGGCCTCATAGAAAACAAGGGTTCTCACACCCTAGTATTAATTCCATACTTTGCAGGTTTTTCTCAGTGGGAGGTACCACTGAGGTCCACTCAAGCCTGTTTGCTGCTTTGCACCTGCTTGTTTCACATTGCTCCTACTGATCAATCTTGCTGTTACTTGCTGCAGTTTCAAGCAGTGTTTTCAAAGTAATTCATGAACTCAACAAATACAAGATATATACAGTTGGATTCATTCTAGTTAACAATCAAGAGAACCACTTACGTGCTCTGTTTCCACAGGAGCGGACAAGTCAGGTGATCATTTAGGAGCTAGATTCTAGACTTGTATTTTGTGGGTTCAGATGACAGGATAGACAAGCATTTGTCAGGAAAGACATTGCCACAGGTGATCTTGCCAGAGGATAGGAGATGGACTAGAGAGCCTATTGAGGGCCCCTCCAGCTATGCTTTCTAGGGTTCTCTGTGTTCTGTCCTCTTGAAAGCTTAGGAAAAACAAACTAACAAGTGTTTGCTTCTCAATATACAGCTTATAGCACAAAGAACAGCACGGCAGGATTTTGTGGCATTTGTACAGAGTTTCTTGTGAGAGAAAGCAGTCACCTTGCTCAGGAAACAACCACATTCTGAAAACCTTTTCTGAGGCTTTCCACAAAGAAAAATTCTCCCAGAGTGAAGAGGCTAAAGCCCCCAAATACTTGGGACGAGCAGAAACCCCCAAGAGGACAGAAACCAGAGAACCCTAGAAAGCATAGCTGGAGGGGCCCTCAATAGGCTCTCCAGTCCATCTCCCTATCCTCCAGCAAGATCACCTGTAGCAACGTCTGTCTTGACAAGTGTTTGTCTAACCAGTCATCTGAACCCACAAAATACTTTACAACTGTAGAATCTGGCTCCTAAATGGTCACCTGACTTGTCCGCTCACCAACAAAAGAAATGGAAACATCTAGTTGTCAAGTAGTTTTATACAGCATTAATATTGTTTCAGGATTGTGGCATACTAGAAGAATGGCAATGGAAAAATATGAATCTGCTCACAATAGGAGTGTCCTACAGCTTCCATGGAATAACTGTATCCCAAGAGTTGAAGAGTTGACACTCTAGAACAATGAAAAGTTCACCAAGGCACGTTTGCATTCAGAGAGTGGGCAACCAAGGAAGCAAGTTAAACAGAAACCAGGATAGGAAAATACATATTTAACAGGAGTTCTCCCAGCTGGAATTCACTCCTGAGCATCAGTAAAAGTTTTTGGACAACCACCCACCTGGGTATTAATGAAACTGATTCCCCAGTTACTGCATGTCCCTTCTTCTGAGGGCAGTGGGGAATGGTCATTAGCATCCAAGACATCTGGGGGCTCATTAAACAGCAAGATGCGAAGAGTTGGGGGAGGGAGAAATCAGGAGTTTATTTCGGTAACAGTCACTTTAAAAAAGAAAAAAAAAGAAAGAAAAAAAACCCCACACACCATCGTTTATAATGTACAACTCCCTCCAAAATTAGCTTACACACTGATATAAATTGGTTTTCTTTGTGGTCTAAAATTGACTTGCAGTTCACTACTTAGTCAGAAAATAGCTACTGAAAAGCCCTGGCCTCAGAGCTTTTGGACTGTGGACTCCTTTCATCGTGTAAACAAATGCTTCAGATTTAAAGCTTTCCCATAATTGTTATGCTAACCTTGGAGTGAAACCTCTCCATTTGCATTTGAAGGAGCTAAATATTAGGCAGGAAAGAAAGTGGTCTTTTTAAAAGCATGAGAAAATGTTCCTTCTTTTTGGTCCTCAACCATCTGGGCAGGCCCTGCTCCTCTCTCTCTCTCTGGCAAAGGCAGAGATAAGGAAAAGGGGCACGGATGGCGGTAATCTTGCTGAAAGAGAATTAAGAAATTCCTTCAAAACATGAATGAATAAGACTTCCTATAGAGGAGGGGAGTCTGTGTTCCAAGGAGATGTAAGAGGTCGGAGGAGGGGGGAGGGAACAGGGACACAAATACATCAGCGAGCTAGCGAGTGATGTAAGAAGCACCTATGTTTTATTATGTTTTTCTCTCAATTTGTTCTGGAACCCAAAGCCAGATTATTTTTTATTTTTTTTTACAGACCCTGTGTGTGTGAACTCTGCAGCTAATAGGATGTTAATGTTTCATCTTTCACCCTTCTGAAGCTCAGAGGAGAATTTCACTGCATGTGTGTGCACACACGTAATCATATGTGCATATATATACAGGTGAATAAGCATAACTATGTCAAGGGGGGAGGGGATAAAAAAAAAAAAAAAAAGGAAAAGCTGTGGATTTCAGTCCCAGGTTTGTGATGAAGGAATTTCATCAAGTATTTCAGCAAGGGCAAAAATGACAATACTTGCATGAAAAAACTGCAGTTTTGAGATTTCTAGAAATACGGTTTAAATAAAAGTTTTCAACAGAGCAATCATTCTCATTTTCAAATAGCTACAAGAGGGGGCCTGTCTCTGTCACTGCACAGGTCAAGAGATTACTCCACTGAGTCTGTTTAGAGTTAAAGCTGTAATCAGTAGAATAAATATTTGATATTACCACAGTAAACATGTAATAGAGAAAAACAAGACTGACAACCTTCTTAAAAATAATCTAGGCCAAATTATCTGCTGGCACAACTCTGCTCTTGAAGTCATGCCAGCAGGGAGTTTGGTATTACATTTTGAGCTGCTAAAGGAAGTTATCACAACACGCTTTCTCATAACAAAAACAAACAAAAATAATTAATTGTACTGGAAGGAAACTGAGCAAGGATTACCAGATTATCACCAGCCAGAACAACAGGGTTTGTGTTAGCTGTGTTACCGGTTTATATCTATTTTCCATCCATTTCCTTGCAGCGCAATGGATCAACATTCTCATTGTATTTTCTGTTAGTATCGGAAGCAATGTGACAGTTGAACCAGCCAGAAAGACCCACTGCATCTTGGTCGTATATGACATGAGAAATAGACTGAATTCCCTTGATATTTTCCATTTCTTATAAACATTCTGGATTGCATTTGAATAGAGATTCCAGCTTCTAGAGGGAGGACAATTATGAAATACTGTTTTCCCATTTTACTCTGGGATAAGGTAACTGTCATATTTCATTCCCGGGCTGCACAGATCTCACTAGCAGGAGGACTCCACAGAAATTTCCTGAAACTACCAGGAATCCTTCTAAATGTAAATATGAGTTAAGCCCAAGAGGAAATCGGGAGTCACTAAAACGGTAGCCCTGCCTTCATAAGCATCATCTTTGTGCTTGAGTACACAAAGTGAAATTCATCCCATAAAGGCCAAGGTACGTGGTGGGCTTTAAACTCACTTCACTTCTAATTAGAGAGGTCAAACAAGATACAAAAAGCAGGTAGACCAAGCCTTGCCTTCATCTGCGCAAGTACAGGTTGTGTAAAGTCTCCCACAAAACTTCACACAGCAGGATCGTAGACAGATGTGAGGAAAACTAAGAATCATGTATCCTAAACAAAAATGCAGACATATTCACTAGGCCTTGGGATAAGTTCTTCTCTTTGTTCACCAAAAAAAAAAAAAAAAGTAAACTATTTCCTTGCCTCCCTCCTACCCTCCTAACAACAAAATGGAAAAAAATGACATTGATTTAATTGCCATATGTTTTCCCTACTGACACGTTGAAGGGGGTATGTAACAAGCTCCAAACTCTTCTTTGCTGTGAGATAGAGTATAACACTTTTAACAATTTTTATTGCATACACTAGACTCTAGCAGCAAATTTTACAGTTTATAAGAGATTATATTTAAATCCTGATTTTCTGCATCTATTTCATTCTGACATTCATACCAAAATGTAGAAAAAATATTTGCATTTATATAGGTTAAGTGTTTCCTGTGCTAAGCAGTATAAATGCAGTCAAGCTACTGTTTTTTCTGTTGCACTTTCTATCAGCTGCAGACCTTCCATTTTCCCGGGTAGGGCAGGGATGTAAAGTCAGCTCTGTCTCATTCGTGCTTCACCAACCTACTGCCAGGGGAAGCAGGGGATGGAAAGAGGGAGGCAAGAAATGCATATTGTAACAGTTGGGATCTACCATACACCAATAACTAATTCTGATACACCTGGGCTTCAGAGTTTATGGGGATGACATGAGCTTTCTTTTATATGTAAAAAGTCCCTTTCTCTCAGATGGACACAAATCCTAGCAACACCTCCAAAAAAGTAAACGTTCAAAAAAAGCTAACAAGTATTATCCATTTTTTACAATACCCTAGCAACAACCTATAATTAATTCAATATTTATCAGCTGAATGATTGAGTTTTCAGTTCTGAAACTGTTAGATCATCACAAGCCCAAGAAGGAGGAAGCTAGTAACTCACTTATCATTTGTTCTCAACTCCCATTTCTTCCCGACTCTGTTTCTGATGGTCCTTGCCAGTTCCAGATCGATGTGCTAACAATTCACTGTCCACCTGGTCATTAATAAAACCTTTGTTGCATTTGTTGGTGTCCAGTTCCAGGAAAAATGGAAATTCCTTAGCTCCTTCCCCAAATACAGCAGAGTACTATTTAATTGGATGTACTGTAATAAACCCATGGCTACATATATACAGGAACTATGGTCACTAGCCAAAAAAGCAAGGCCATCGGCTCCAAAAACAGATGCTTCTGCAGTAGCTCTGGCAGTCAGCATCATAGTCACTTCGTACTGTCCTCTTTGTGCCCACCAGGCTTCTTACCAGCCCCACTACTGTACAGCTTTGGACAGAGACCAGTCTCCCCAGTGGCAGTCAGCTGTTCCTCAGGCAGTTAACTATTCGATCCTCCACTTCTCCCCACATCCAGGGATAGTTTTTCCCTGAAGCAGTAGCCAGCTGCTCGCAAACATAACAGATGCTCGGTTTGACTGGGTTTAACCCAAAAGATATAATTAGTGGCAGTTAACATAAACACCAAAGACTAAAATTTTTTACAAGATAGTTGAGCACAATCACACTTAGATAAACACTGATGCTGAGCACACAGGGGTATGTATGGTTGAAACCTGAACCTGTGACAGGCTTAAAGTTGACTGATTTTCAAAACTATCTCACCTTCTTTCTCCCAATAGCAAGAGAAGGGTCACCTCTCTCAGGGGGAAAAAAAAAGTCCTCATCAGGAAAGAAAGATTAACTGCATAGTTCTTTCGTAGAGATCATTGACTCTTACTGCATGGTTATACCCTTGATATAAGATCTACTTGCTAACAAAGATCCAAAGAACATTACTCCATTTCTGGGACTGATTTCTTTTCAGAGCATCTGTTATGCAGCCAGCACATGCAGCTAGTTAGACAAATTCTGAAATCTAGCATCACGTGCTTCCCCATGTAGCTCTTTATTTTCTTTCTCAGTATGTTGTACAGTCGCAACCTGACATCTTACAGGATTTCATTAGTCTATAGAGTTAGGCTATTCTGTGAAACACTTGATGAAACAAGGAAGCTCCAGACAAATCTGTCGAACATTACTGCCTCAAGTCAGGCTCAAACCTGTTTATCTTGACACCTAGAACAGACATTCAATTTCCAGAGCGGATGAGTGACCCTATCATACACTTTTTTAGCAGTCCCATTTTTAAGCAATCAGAGTACGACAGTCTTGCATAGATCCTAATTAAGAATGAAGTTAACAACAGACTTTGGAATGTATTTAGAGCTTTCAGGTGAAGTTGTTAGACATGCTTGATGCCAGATGCTCAGCGTGGTATGACACACCCAATAGGACTTAGCATCTTTAAACTCACATGTTTCTGAAAACAACATGGATGCACTTCTGAATTTAAGCCTGACATTCATCATCTTTTACAGAGAGGGTTCCTACAGGGTTCTTAACATACAGAGCAAATGGTAGATAACAGACAAAATCCCTATTGCTATTATAGGTGATGAACTCTTGTTATCAAGCTCTTGGCAGCTATCGTAGAAGGAAGGGTACATAATTACACACACATGAAGGCTTCATTTCCTTCACAAGCACACTTCATTAGTACTCACTGGTAAATATACTTGCATATCTTCAGAACGACAAACACTGCTTTTGCAGAATGCCTCATCAATGCACTAATTTGTGGTGGCAAAACACATAGCAAATCATTTATCATAATTTCTGTGGTCTTTCCATATGCTGGGGAAGCTATAAGCTACCCCCACATTATCTGTTGACAGTAAGTGCCAACATGATTTCATATAGCTTGGTCTTCTTTGTTTCCTGCATAACACATTTAAAAACAGCCGTGTAACCCCTTGGAACAGAAAGGTATGATATCAGGATAAGTGATATAAGGTCTCCAGGGACACCCTAAAACAGCCTTCCAGTATCCGAAGGGGGCCTACAAGAAAGCCGGAGAGGGACTTTTTACAAGGGCAGGTAGTGATAGGATGAGGGGGAATGGATTCAAACTGAAAGAAGGTAGATTTAGATGAGATAACAGGAAGAAATTTTTCACTATGAGGGTGGTGAGACACTGGAACAGGTTTCGCAGGGAAGCTGTGGAGGCCCAATCCTTGGAATTGTTCAAGACCAGGCTGGATGGGGCTTTGAGCAACGTGCCCATGGCAGGAGGGTTGGAACTAGATGATCTCTAAGGTCCCTTTCAACCTAAACCATTCTATGATATGACAACTACTCTGTAATATGATGCTACCTGAGTGCCATTCAAAACTGTAAGTAAGGTGGCAAGAGATACACACGTCTCCTGGCTATGTCAAACTGGGAGATGCCATTTGGAAATCAATGCGCTTGAGTCCCACAGAGTGGTCCTGTTGCTGTCAGTATTGGGTAACAGTGACAGCAAGGTCAGCTACAGGAAAAGCTGAAAGAAGCAGAAGGTAGTGGGATGGCTTTCCCCAAGGGAGGCCTCCTACCCTTCCCATCCTCCTCCTGCCAGACTACTATATTGCAATACCCTGTGTGTTGTTACGTATTTACCACCTGAAGACTAAGTACTGATGTACATGCAAGTACTCCGTTTTCTTTTTTGTTTGTTTGGGGTTTTTGTTTGTTTCTTTAAAAAAATGAAAACCCAAACTCTGCTACTGACTTTTATCTTTGGCACGACATTTTACCCCCTTCTCCTCACATCTAGTCTGTGTGTTCTTTGGAGCAGGCATGCTTCTATATGGCACTTCCCCACAAGGGATTTTGTTGTAAGCATCTCAGGGATCCAGCTCTGAACTCCCAGCTTAATTTCCCTGTCTGCTGCAGGCTCCTTATGTGACAATAAGCAAGTCAGGAAAGCCACCCACACCTCCTGTGAACACCTCTAAAATAGACATAGAGTAACACTGCATATTGTCCCATTAGTAATAGAATTCACAAAGATTACTTGTTTGCTGAGACTTCTTGGTAAAACTCAGGTGATAAAATCCCATTCTTATTAATGTTTCACTCAATAGTTCCTCCCCAGCCCTTTCTAAAGCTTCAAGTCAGATTTTTTATGATGCTACTAACTTAGAGGTTTCTACTTTTTAGACTGTGTTGCCACTGTAACAGAGTAAGATTTCAGGGAGACATCCTATCAGCCCAGGCATTCTCTGACTTTCAAAAGGGCAGATACCTCTCCAAAATCCTTTTCACATGTAAAATGTAGGTACCACCCCTCTCACACACAAAGACTATTGACGTTTTCAGATAGTATTTTTATTTCCTCTTTTTACCCTTTTGTCTAATTTTCCTTCTAATACCTCTCTAAAGTTTTGGGATATCACCAGGCTTATAGAGGAGATAGCTGCTGCTTCTCTCTGTTCATGTTCTCTGTTCATTCATAAATTCAGAAGTACCCTGCACAAAGTAAAACCTTTTTGTGGGTAATATGATGTACATATCATTGCATTAGCCATATTTACGAAGCTATAAGCAAATTATGTTTTGCATCACAGCCGTGAAGACAAATATAGTAATAGAATCAGGTACCTTTCCAACCAGATGGAAATTTGCTAATGCAATAGGAAGTTGCTTATTAAATACAATGAACTTCTGGTGTCAGGAAATACAAACTGCAAGCACCATCAGGTGAAGGGAAAATGGCTACTTTAACGATCCTACACTCAGATATATAAATTTCACCTGATTAGAAAAAAAAACCCTGTCAATACTTAGACTCTCCTGACTGGGGTTGTTAGGTTTTATCTTTCTTTTTTTTTTTTTAAATACACATCACAACATACTGTTAGTGAAAAGGCTGTTGTCATCTTTTCGCCAGTTTAAAAATAAGCTATTAGGCAAGTCACTGACTTCAGACCAATACTGAAATGCAAAACAAATCTTTTAAAGCACTCTAACACTAGCCTTTTATGCAGACATTCTAGACCTTTCAAGCAGTGATATGGTCCAAGACATGCTGTACCAATATTTTTAACAAGCAACACCTACAAGAGAATGGTGTTTTCACCTAATTTGTGAGAAGCCACATGAAGAAGAACGTGTGAGGTGCAAACAAACAGAGCAGGAGAATTAGCAACTTATTTATCCATATCAGAAAAAAAAAAAGTTCTTTCAATAGGCATAATCAAATCCAGGATGGCAATTAACAAACAACCTATCTTGTTGATTACTTCTGTGCAAAGCATGCTGGTCATTGAGCAGTTACTGAATAGTTCGAGTTCACTGTGCCTTGCAAGGACAAGTAAGCATGCAGCCTCTGAGCTCTATACACAGGTCAGGGAGCGGACTCCATAAGGGAGCCAGAAAATAGTTTCAGAAATAGTTTATAAATATAAAGACAGGGTGGTGAACAGCCCAATCACATCTGAGATATTATATGATGTTGTTTAATTAGAAGACGCAATTTTGATAAGGTTCTTACAAAGGAATCCACTTTCTAGAATACAGGTCAGAATTACTGAAGATTTTTTTAAAGTAACCCTCAGCTATCACCCATCCAGACAAACTATTGATGCCAGCCTTCTTTTCTGCTTATATTAGGCCTACAGTCATCATGGCAAAACTCACACGAACTCCTCAAAAACTAAAATTTCACCTTCACCCTAAGACACATCATCTGCAAAGTGGACTCAACAGAACAAGGCTGCACAAAAATCGATACATTCAAAATGTACAACTATGACAAAGCTCCAGAGGAGCAAGCTACTTTTATTTAGGTGCACAAAACTGATTCACTGGAAAATGCCTGGATGAGAACATCCAGGCTTGAACTACCTGAAGAACTGTTCTGCCACAGAGAGGCACCGAGAGGGTTAAGTAATTCCTTTTAGAGCAGTCCTCCCAGGTGCGTGGATAAAGGGCACTGTGAAGTACAAACTAGCACAGAGGTGCCAATAGATGTTCCATAATTAAGGCTCTACCAGTATTTTCTTCTTAATGGGTACTTGGCAGTTTTCTAATTCTCTTCCACCTTGAATATTTTGTTTCAGCAGTACTCTAAACAGCAAATCTTTGCATTGTGGATTTTCTAAGGGTACTTCTGGGTTTTAGAGGCTAAACTAAGCAAGAGAATTTTTGTTCTGGGCTGCAAACAACAGCATTTGTGCACAATAACCCACCTACTTTCTTCACAAAACAGATTAATATCACAGATCAATATTCAGCAGGGCTTTTGTTTTGTGCTAGTTTTAAGTAACCAAACTGCTTGCTTTTCCTGTCAGAAGACTTCTACCAGAAGCGCACATTTTCAGTCCAAGAAGCTGTCACATCAGCATATATCAGGGAAACGATAGATGTTAGCTCGTACGCCTTCTCATCCTTCTCTCAGAACTCAACACAAGAGCCTGCCACCCACCACAGTAACCCAAGACATAAAACACAGAGTCATACTTACAGAAAGAAAGGGGCTTGTAAGCAAAGCCAAATTAATAAGACATACACACTAAGGCTATAGCTGAGTATCAAAATGCAGCGTCATAGCAGGTGATGGCTCAGAAAACAACATCCTGCTAGCACAACTGTACCTTTCCTATACCCCGGTTAACCTCACCTACGTAACACAGTACTGCTCAGACCTGCTGTAGAAGGCTCAGGCTCAAAGACCTGTTTCCTTATATCAAAACTGTCATTAGTAAGTGTAGAGTGTTTGCCAACTTAAATGCCCAGAAATTGTAGCCTACAGAATGCATAAACTTGAAGGCAACAGAAACACCACACACAATTCTCTCATGGGAAGTAAGAGGTGTCTGTTGCATTCGCTCATGCAGTCATTGCGGTGGACTAAATGGGATCCATTGAGGATTAAAGGGATCAAACAGAAGTGAAACTCAATAGTATGAAATGCAAGGTCATACATTTAAGGGCTAATGACATTCTTGAGACTACAGGTTTATCACTAGAAAAGGACAAGGAAGAGAAACTAGGAAAACCTGGTGATCACTGGATGAAAGTGAGCAACCAGTATCACAGGGCAGCAAGAAGGAAAGTAAATCCTAGGGTGTACTAATGAAAAAATCAGCAAGATTTCATCTCAAATGAGATGAAACCGACCTCAACCTCCAGCTTCGAATCTCCAATTTTACCTATTCAAGAACGGAGAGTTAAAATAAAACAACTGTGGAAATGGGTTGTAAAAATTTCACTGTAGAAACGGATCACTACAAGGCAAGACTACTTTGGGGAAGAGGCCAGAATGCATTGGTAACCACTGCAACAACCTCAAAGACATGCATCTGGATGAAGTTAAGCTATGAGACCACCAGTGAACTGTCCTGCACTGCACGGACAAGTCTTGCTTTTTTAAGACTTCACTTTCAAGAAATACCAACACACGTCCACCAAAACAAGTATTCTTCACGTGCCCATTAGTATCAGACTAACTGACTCACGTTACTGGCTTGGTGTAGAAGACACGCACAGTTTCCCTCTGGGCACAAGATTCAGGCATTGCAAACACCTATATATCAGAGGCTTCAAACCTTCTACAAGACACTGCATCGTGCCTCTATTCCCTCTTGGCAAATCTCTTCCTAAAGCCAGCATAACACATTTATTTGTGTGAGCTTATGCCTACCTTTACCTGTGGAGGAATGTTTGTGTAGGAAAAGACTTCATGGCAGCTTGTGTGGAAAAACACAATTAGTTTTTCCTTGTTGACCAAGGCCATTAAAATTTTCCAAAAGGCGAACATTTTGTTCTACTACTGAAAGATTTTTGGGCCAGGGTTTCAAATCCAGCATTATCTTTACATAAAGAAATTCCAGGCAGCTAGCAAGAATATAGTTTCACCAAGCAAGGTTTCTTTTCCATATAACTGCAAAAGCAGTAGTGGAGAAGAGCTAAATAACCCCACAGTCAGTCTTCTGTATGTCATGCTGTTCTCTTTTCTTTTTTTAAGCTAGCAAAAGATGCAATAAATAATAATAATAATAATAAAAGTTGCTTTTAATTACAACGGTATTAAAGAAATATTTCATTTTGTATGGCTTTGTTCATTTTGACATCATTCTTGGCTTCAGTATCATCCCCAATTAGAAACCCCTAGAAGAGTGAGAACGACAAGAGCCATTAAACGTGTCACAACACGGGGTGAAGGGAAGAAGTGCTGGAAGTGGAGGCTTTTCAAAGAAAGCATAGGAAATTGTGCTGCACAATGAGCACAGAATATGTTTTTTTTCTCCCCCCCCATCCTCCACCTCCTGCCCCCCTCCTCGTGACATACACACACATTTTATGGCCTAAAAGCCAACGCAAAAGGGTGTGTTCTTTCAGGTTTATAGCCTTGACTAATGGAATTGCTCTAAATAACATTTTGATCTTGTAAGGTCAGGCAGAGTGCTATACCTTTCCTTTAATGATTCAGGTCTGGACCAAGCATTTCCCAGAATTGAGATGGTAATGAAGTCATTAGTTTCTTCCTACTTGAAGCTCTGGCTAGGAGAGGGAATTCTATGGGTAAAGTCTGAGAGGGTCTTTTTCATAAAGCTCATACCCAGCTGAGCTGTAACACCTGTTACATTTTCCCAGGAGCCTGAGCTGCAGAGCATTTCCAATCTATTTGCTCTTCTTCTCCTGCAGCACATTGACAAAAGCTGGAGAAACGGGTTTTCTAAGGGAGTGCTAATTGAAAAAAAAAAAAATGTATGGATGGTGCAAATGTTAACTCACATCCCAGCTAAGGCACTGATGATTATTTCCTTGTCTTCTTTGAAAATACTAGCAATTCCAGACTGCAATTAAATTAAAAACACACATTTGAAACAGGTTCCTTAATAATTCTTCACCTTCTATGTCTGATATAAAGGAGGAACGACTCCAAAAAAACCCTATTGAAAACAAGCCTTTATGCTAAAAGTTTTTGATACTAAAATACAGTCACTGCTCAGTGGAGAAACACAGCACGAAGCACGTGCCAGTAAGTATAGAACTAACAATTATTTATAAATTCTTACAAAGACAAATAATGTTTCTCGGAGAAACATTTTTAAAATATGGTTTCTTGAGCAAAGAGAACAATGACCCTGGAAGATCAAGTTCTACCTCTGAGTATCTGTGGGGAGGGCTGTGGTTTTTGTTCATTTGCAGCAGCAATACAGATGATTTAATGAAATTCCAGATCACTAAAGAACAACATATCCACAAGTTAGACTCAAAACTGAAATTCATTTAGCAACCAGCAAATAACTTGTTTTGCCACTGGTACCCTCTCAGATCTCCCTCCAAAGTGAACCCATTTATAAACTGTGTTTTATAGAGCAGACTCAGGTATTCCAATGCATTTTGGTTTTGCTAATTAGCACACAAGCAGACACACACAGAGTAATAGAGATCGTTAGAAAAGAAACTTGTAAGAGGACATTCCTTGAATTAGGAATTTGTTCCTCCTACCAGATCAAAACAACCTAGACTTACTGAACCCCAGAACATGACACAAAAATCAGGTCTTCTCTGTGGTGAAGGTACAGTAGGACACTTTACTCTTCTTGCTGCAGACCTAGCTGGCTGTTGCTGTGATCATTAAGGCATTATAATCAGAGACAGAATAAGATTTGGAAGAAATGTCTAAATAGTATCCCCAGTGCCTTAAACATAACATTGAAGCTTCAGTACACCTATTATTGGAGTCAAAATACTTTGTGGCATTGCACTTCGGTTCTTCACTTTTATCTCTGAAAAGCAGTTCTGAAAAGCCTCCAAAACTGAAAATAACTGGGGTTTTCAGTTGTTTGGTTTTTTATTTATTTATTTTTATTTCCACACCATATTGCACAAACATATAGTATAAACAAGTGGAATATGGTGTGGAATTTTTTTTACCATCTTTGTAACATTTAGGAAGTCCATATGCAAGAAAGAAGGGGCATACCACTAAAGTACAAAATTAATCTTGCATTTTTAAGAAAACAGAGTGTGCATTCAAGAAAGAATACTGTGGTCCTGATTTTTATTGTTGTGCTAAAATACCATACTAGAAATAAGTAAAGAATTCATTACGACACGCTAAAGCAGGGGCTTTCTCTCTTACACCTTTCCCACAGAAACATCAAGCCAAGTTATTATTGTTTTTCTTTTAGTATTTCAAATCTTGATGAAAGATCTTGTTTGTTTAGAAAGCACTGAATTACTATAGACTAATTTCTGATCATTTTGTTCACAGAGCACAGTATACTTACCTTCCTGATTTGCTGAGTATGTTCCACACAGCTGAGAGAAGTAACCTTGCTGCCAGGCTTTACTTCAAGGTTTTGTTAGTTTCCCAATAAAATGAAGTACAACCACTTTCCGCCAGTGTTTATACCCCCAGAATCACTGGGTACAATCACACCAGTGTAACACATCAGAAAATGGCCTACACAAAGAAGCAGATCTGAAAGTTTATACTATAAGCATACCTTTACTTTCCTTTGCCTTTGCTTTCGGTCAACCCCAGCCAGGCAGTGAATCATGCCATATCACCCCAATGGAGGAAGGTTCTGCAGGCAATCAGGAGACAGCACCTCCCAAGCATATAATCCCAATTCTGATCAGCTCTAAATAGCAGCTTAAAATTTGCCCTTCTAAACTTAGCCTTAATTCTTCACTGTAATGCTTAAGTTTGGTATTTAATGCACCTGAAACATACCTACTCCCACGTTTTAGCCATGTCCCACCAGCTACATCCTTCTTGTCTGCTGCTTCCATAATTATTTTCTCACTTCCTTCCAAATGCCCCTTCATTCAGCATGCAGCGTCCTCTATGTACAGAACTATTCTGCTTCTTTAAGCTATTCAGTCAAGTAAGCTGCATAAGTCCAGTTCATCCCTTTCTAAACACTTCACAAGCATCTTTATATATTCCTGCTTTACACTGGTTACCTCTTCATATTAGTACCCGCTTCTGAAAACAAGGAACAGGGTCTACTGGTATCCCATGCAGGGCAAAGTGCCCCAGCTGGACAACCATATTCTTTATCCAATGCTAAGCCTTCTCAGGAAGAGCTGGTTCCTTCACCACCCACGCTCAAAACCTGCTGATGGTAAGTTTACGGAGCTCCTATTACCTTTCCTTCTGGAGAACAAAGGCAGACCCTGGCAAATAACTGTTTGGAAATAACTGTGTCCTAAGGACTCCAGAACTTTTGAGCTTCTAGTTGCAACTTTCTCCGTATTTACACATGAGCTGGCCATGGCCTGACAAAGCTGCAAGATGGAAAACTTGGGATTCGGGTATTTTATTTGTACTCTGGAATTTAAAGAGAAGTAGAAAAATTATTCATTTCACCTTAATGCTTGGCACGAATTGCTTTCTACACTGCACTACATTAAACTGTTAAATAACAGTGATTGTTCAAAGTAAAAAAAATAGCCTTCAGCATTTCTTGCCTGTCCACAGAAGGAGAGCAGCAGCAGTCCAGCAAAAGCTGCTGTCTCACATCCCCTGCTACTCAGACAAGAACACAGATTGAAAGGTATCACTCAATGGGACTGGGGCATCCTGCGGCATAAACAGGCCATAAATCTATGTGTTTCAATAATGTTAAGAACTATCACAATACTGACTTGCATAAAAACATGAACATCAAATAAAAATTAGATAACTTGAACCACAACCAGCCCACCAATAAACTCCACACACAAATACCTATTGAGGCCTAATAATCTTCCATATTTTTGCCATCTGGAATGACTGACTTCATTGCACTTTTCCCAAAAACAAGAGGATCAACCACAGTGCACAACTTCTCGTTGCCTCTGGAAGAAAACTTCAGCACGGCCTATGAACAGAAAGGTATGGGCCCTAGCCCAGGACTATCCAGAGCATGACATCACTGAAGGCCTAAGGGAGTATTCTGGGAAAGTATCACTGCATGCCTGCCCTCTTCGCATACCACTCCCTGGACATCTGCAGCTCGTCACTGCTGGAGACCAAGCAATGAGCAAGAGAGACATTCAGACACTCATGTCAGAACTCTGCAACAGAGAAGCCACCACTCTCAAATGCTTATAGAGCTCCTAGCATGACAACATCCAAACTTTCCATACTCATGCAAGTTGAAGAAATGCCATTAACCTGGTTTTACAAGTGGGGAACTGAGGCAAAGAGCAATTAAGCAAGTTCTCCAAAATGCCGAGGGAAGTTTGGGGGCACCGCCAGCGCCACAGTTCTGAGGTTAGTTCATGGTTATGACTGTATTCATGCATTAGTACAATCAAGAGCTTCATTTCCAGTAGAGGTCAGGAGGCACATGATTTTGCAATCTTATCTTCATTTGTCAAAATTCTTACTAAAACTTCAACCTGTCAAGCTGAATTTAGGTGGATTCAATACAGATGGTAAACCAGAAAGTTTCCTCTCAACTGCAGAAAGGCTGAGGGACTTGGGTCTTTTTAGTCTAGAGAAAAGAAGACTGAGGGGGGATCTTATCGATTCTTATAAATACTTAAAGGGAGGGTGCCAGGGGGATGGGCACAGTCTTTTTTCAGTGGTGCACAGTGACAGGACAAGAGGTAACAGGCACAAACTTGAGCATAGGAAGTTCCATCTAAACATGAAGAGGGGCTTCTTTATTTTGAGGGTGGCAGAGCACTGGCACAGGCTGCCCAGAGAGGTTGTGGAGTCTCCCACTCTGGAGACATTCAAAACCCGCCTGGACGCTGTCCTGTGCAACCTGCTGTAGGTGACCCTGCTCAGGCAGGGGGGTTGGACGAGATGATCTTCAGAGGTCCCTTCCAACTCTCACTATTCTGTGATTCTGTGCAAGCAAACCCAGGTGAGGTGTTTTTGAATATGAAGAAAACATATTAAAAATAACAATTTATTTCCTTAAGAACATTCTTGAAATAAATGTATCTATATGAAATAAAGGCAAAATTACACATTTTGTTTACATACGTACACGTTTTATACCTCACTTCCACAACAATTTCATACACAAGTTTATAAAGTCATTCCTTGCCACAGATTTGATTTGAGCAGAAAAATCCCAAACATTTTACAACCTTGTTTAGTTACTGTAAGAACTCTTGTAGAACAATTCAGCCTACAGCCTCTCTTTTCCCAAATAGTAATTCTGACTTTGAACTAACCTAACAAACTGTTATGATCATAAACACCTCAAACTTTTCACAGAGTTACTGACACCTGCCAATGAAGTGCAGTATTTCAGATTAAGGCAATATTGGTCACTTTCTGTATGCATCCAGAATGAAGAACATATGCATACCCGCCCTCAGACATCAAAATCCATGGAAATAAATGTAAAGAATTCTAAGATTTTTAAATTCATAACATATTGGAGTTACTACAAGTTTCCTGTATTTAAAACTTTAATATTAAAAGTTTTCCTTTTTATTTTAAAGCAAAAAGCTTGGGCTCTGTCACCTGAGTGCTGCCACTTTAGAAGCAGAGGAAAGAGAGGAAAGGTACCCGTTGCTCTCGGATACATCATAAAAATAAAAGTAAAACAGGAACCAGCAACTCTGAACATGGCAGAGATTTAAAGCTGAAATGGAATAGCCTTTTTATGTTCCAGAAGAAATTTGTTTTGACTAAGTTAACGGCCTTTGAAATATCAAATACTGAGCAGCACATTTTCATTTTTTCCCCTCTCTGCTGTTCAAAGTGTATAGCTAAGGGAGAAGAATGGAAAGGAACTCAAGCCTGACTGCTGTTCACACTTTAAGTTGTATATTATGTACACAGAGTTCTACTGTGAACTGACTTGGAACAGAGCTTGTGCAAAATTTTCTTACTAAACTCACATTTTTCATTCAAGAAAATGCAGTCAATTGGAAGGTATCGCGTGTCCAGATGCCATTCCTAGTCAGTGATCTTCCCTCCCACCCCAATCTCATGAGAGTCAAGTGATTAGGAAACTCACCTGGGGTAGGTATCGAAATTCAAGTCCCCAGCCCAGCTGTTTCACAGCAACGAGAAGACCTAACCACCAAGTGTCTCCCCTTTCAAGTGCTCTTGTTGGAGCTGTTATACCCTGTGCTAGTAACAGGCAATGTACCACAAAAAAGGGAAAAAAGTGGTGGCTCAGTCACTTTCCCTGGGGTTATGGAACGCACCAAACACCACGAGTCATATATCTCAAGCCAATATCCTGACCATGGACTCTTCTACAGTATTGTGCTCCCTCCATCCTACTCAGCTGAAAGAATTAGATACAAAAGGTCAGTATATTCAGAGCTGTGAGGTAGAGACCTAAAGTTGCAGATAGCACTCTTGCTAGCTTTACAAGCTAGGCCAAAGTCAAAGGGAATTCAACAACACTTAAACCACTTCAGTGTCCTTGAAAAATCCCCATAAGTGCTTATCCTTATGTGTCTTTCTACACTTGAGAACCATGCCTGAGTGCCTTCTATAGGTTCTATAAACAAGAGAGAGAGAGAGAGAGAGAGAGAGAGAGAGAGAGAAGCACCTCACAGGCACTGTAGAGAAGACAGCAAGCATATTCTCCAAGGCAACCTGTACAGCGTTTACTGACAATAAAGCATCACCACATGGCATTTTCTCAAAGTGGTAGGTGTCTCAGATTCAGGGAATGACATTCTTGGGACTTCTCCCCATATATTCTCCTTTAAACACTGTTAGAAAACTCCCTATGTTGAAATACTGGTATGGCACATTCATTTCTCACATTTTATGTCACAATCCCAGGATTATTCTGCTTCTTAAATAAAGTATTTACTATGAAAAAATAGTTAATGGCAAGATGAGATAATAGGCCCTAAAGAAAATCTACCTCACTCAAAAGCCTCCTCAAATTTATTACTGATGCACTGGATAAAAAACAAACAAACATACATATAAGCTGAAACTTAAGTTACCAGAACCAACAGCGTACATACCTACCTTTCATAATGGATGCATGATCTTTAGCTGTGACTGCACGTTATTATTCCACCAATGATAGGTCTGATTTAAGTTTGTATACCCTTTACTTTTGATTTTTGTAGTCCTATTGGCAGCTACTATCCTTCAATCGTGCCGATTCAAGTGTTCACCTAGCTGTATGCTTGGTAGGATTCTGTTAATATTTAAAAAAACCAACAAAACAAAACAAAAAAAACCCACCAAATAATTTTAAAAAACTAACAAAACCCAACTACAAACAACTTTGCAAAATTGAAAACAAAAAAATATTATCTTAACAAATCTGCCTTAAAGTATCACAGTGCAGACACTTGAATTGTGCAACAGAGAGAAGGCAATTTCTGGAAGGGAATACAGCTGAGCAGTAGTATGTTGTGTAATGTCTACACTGTATCTGCTCCTGAAAAAAACATTAGCATAGAATCATAGCCTTGATATTATAAGCCCGTTACCTTCTCCTCTCCATCTGTGATCACCATGCACTCTTCCTGCCAAACTCCTCCCTACAGAAACTGTGGTACCCTCTCAGTTTTCAGACTGGTGTTTGAACATGCTAGTTCTCATACAGCTCTTTAATATACCACTTTTCAAACATTAATTCACGTGCAGCTTTACACTAACTCAGTTGGAGCATCCAACATCAGAGAACTGAGGAAGTAAATCACTTCATTTATTTTTTTGTGGATTTGGCATATGTTGCCCGAGATCAGTTTGAACAGTCTCCCTGAGTGCCATCATACCTCTTTCAAATGCTGATCATCTGGCTTTTTGATTTGGACTATAAATTCTGTTGGGCAGACACCAGTTATACAGTGTTCATACACTGTGTAAAGCACTGGAAGCTCCCACTTTACATTTGCCTTGAAGGTAAAGAAATAATAAGAATCAATAATATGCTCAATTTTACAACATTTCCATCTATTTGCAATGAAAATCTTCTGGCTTCTTTAGATCACTAAAGTTTTCTGCTCAGTTAGCTCTATACTAAGCACTCTGCTCATGAATTTCTGGTTAGAGAGACTAGTTGGAAACAAAGTTCAACACAGAGAAACTGCATCCAGCTCATGCCCTTAGCACGTGAAAGACTCTTGGAGCAGGTCCAGAGGAGGGCAACAAAAATGATCAGAGGGATGGAACACCTCTCCTCTGAGGACAGACTGAGACAGTTTGGGCTATTCAGCCTGGAGAAGAGAGAACTCTGGAGAGACCTTATTGCGGCATTCCAGTGCTTAAAGGGAGCTTATAAGAAAGATAGGGACAAACCTTTTAGCCGGGCCTGTTGTGGTAGGACAAGGGGTAATGGTTTTAAACTAAAAGAGGGTAGATTTGGACTAGATATAAGGAAGAAATTTTTTATGAGGAGGGTAGTGAAACACACAAACAGGTTGCCCAGAGAGGTGGTAGATGCCCCATCCCTGGAAACATTCAAGATCAGGTTGGACAGGGCTCTGAGCAACCTGATCTAGTTGAAGATGTTGCTGCTCATTGCAGGGGGAATTAAACCAGCTAACCTTTAAAGGTCCCTTCCAACCCAAACTATTCTATGATTCTATGAAACCGACCAAAAAAAAAAAAAAAAAGAAAAAAAGGTATCTCTGAAAAAAGATATGGTTATCATTTGGATAGCATCATGGTTTAACCCCAGCCAGCAACTAGGACCACACAGCCACTCAATGCACTCTCCCTAGATGGGATGGGGGAGAGAATTGGAAGAGTAAAAGCAAGGAAAAACTTATGGGTTGAGATAAAGACAGTTTAATAGGTAAAGCAAAAGCCACACACACAAACAAAGCAAAACAAGGAATTCAAGGACTGCTTCCCATCAGCAGGCAGGTGCTCAGTGATCCCCAGGAAAGCAGGGCTCCACCACGTGTAACGGTGACTTAGGAAGACAAATGCCACAACTCCAAACATCCCCCCCTTCCTTCTTCCCTCTAGTTTATATGCTGAGCATGACATCGTATGGTATGGAATATCCCTTTGGTCAGTTGGGGTAAACTGTCCCGGCTGTGTCTCCTCCCAACATTTTGTGCCCTCCCAGTCTACTCACTGGTGGGGTGATGTCAGGAGCAGAAAAGGCCTTGATTGCTTAGCAACAACCAAAACCATTAGTGCACTACCAACACTATTCTCATCCTAAATCCAAAGCATAGCACTATACCAGCTGCTAGCAAGAAAGTCAACCCCATCCCAGCCAAAACCATGACAGATAACTATATCAATCACCACATATTGCAGTACAAACTACAAAAGACTTTTTTTAAAAAAACAGAATGAAATTTTACAAGATATTAAATAAAAACATCTAAAGTTTCTAGAAAGAAGACAGCCATTCAAGAACAGAGAGTGGTCACAACATTAAAGAATGTAGTACCAGATATAAAATAGCAGGCACAATTCAGGCTAAGCATGCCAACGTAATAAGCAAAGTCTGAATTTCTGTGTTGGGATTTCTGGGGGATATTTATTTGTTTTTTAAAGGTGACTGTTAAGTGTGAATTGCAACTTAACCTCCCAACACCACAAGGTGAGCCAGGGTCAGGTGCTGCTCAGTTGTTTCCAGAAGCTACTATGCAAATGCTGACTCTGGTTATAGTGAGAAGAGTGCTTCACCTGATGAACATACATACAATGACACTGAAGATGTAGAGAACAGACACAAGCAATAGCACAGAAACTGATGATGATACTAAGGAAGAGCTGGAACAGAGATTAAAAGTAGAGAATCAAAATGCAGTATGTTTCCATGAAATCACAAGACAAATGTTCTTGCCTGCTGGGACATTGTTTCTCAGTTGTTTGGTGATGGCTGCCTACTAGTTTCTGCACTTCATGTTTTTTAATTACTCAGATGACAAAGCAAAGCTTTCATGATGTTCTAATATGAAAGCTAAAAGCACTCTTAACGTGGAGGTCATAGCAATTTGCCAGTCCAGTTGCTGTGGCCCATCTCAGAGCTTGTGTCTGCATGCCTGTGAGGCGTTTCGGTCATTACTGCTGTGATGGTCCCACTGGCAGAGAGACCCTGTCCTTCACTGGGCCATAATGGTTGGACTCGATGATCTTAAAGGTCCCTTCCAACCTAGACGATGCTATGATTCTACTTCCTCAGCAATTTCTGGGCAAGAAGAGAACCTGAACAATGCTTACTGATCCTCCCACTGTTAAATAAAGAAAAAAGAAATAGCAATCAGAGGCAGCTGGCTCCATCTCAAAAGATGTCTAAAAGAAAAGTTGGGGTGGACAGAACAACATCCCAGTGGAAAGGCTCATAACCCCTTTGAATCAAGACAAAAAGAGATGCTGTACACCACTACTCTTCTTATCAAATGATATAAGAGGGGAAAAAGAAGCAGACTGGTGTGTCATAAGGTAGAAGACTCCTGGAATAGGGAAGGCAGGTCAGTATCACGTCAAAAGCTACGCAGATGCTTTTGGTGGGAGATAAGTGACTACATCCTGACAGCAAATACACATGCAATCAGACACACTGTGTGGCTTACTTCATGCGTCAAGCATGTCTGCCCCCAGTAGTCACAAAGGGCAGGATAAGACTTGAAACGGGTACCCTGAACTGGAAATAGGTCACATAAGTATCTATGCAGTTTACGAACGGAAGAATCCCCCGGAAATCACTGAATTTAAATTGGATGTTTCTGAAAGATACTCAGCAGTTAGGCTACAGTTACAGGCTCTGAACTGGAATTACCAGGAGCAATTCAACACCTTTATTGCAGAGGTAGTCGGACAAAGTGGTTAAAACAGTCCATTCTTGCCTAAAAGTCTACCACATTTTATTCCCTATGGTCCTCCTCACCTCTGGCCACATAAACAGAAAAATACCTTTCACATTGCAGGAACAAGCATAAACCCACTCAAGATATTGTGAGGCCCTTGAGGAATGAGGAAGGATTTGGCATTACTTCACATTCAGAGGAGGTGAAAGATGGAGAAAGTGGGGGAGGGGAAGAAAACCAAAATCCTTCTCCTGTGATATGGCAAATCCTCAGATTACTAGACACGGGGGCAGGGAAGAGTTTAGGCAGCAAGCTGAAAGAACAGCCCTTCCACCCCCTCAAAAGTCTAATTCTCCATGAGGATACTCAGCTTCAGTTTACATTTGTTATCAGGTCAGCTTTATATGCAGCCTAAACAATAAAATACATGCAGGACAGGGGGAGGGCAGACTGAATGCATTCTAATTCATCACATAAAGCAGAGACAGCCTAATTCATGTACTATTCCTACCCTCATTCACACAGGTAAGAAAGAGGAAAAGGGAGGAAAAACTCCTGAGAGAGAGAGGGGGGAAAAAAAGCCTTTTTATTTAGCTAAAGGACCCCAGGGAAGGGCCCCTGATGCAGAGGCCCTGCTTTTACAAATGCTTCCCTTTCCTTACACGGTTCCTTTAATACGAGTAAAAATTCCAAATTCCTCATTTGTTTAGCCTGAAATCCCTTGCACATTTCCCACAAACTACTTCCTTTTCTCTCTTTTTAGCTGGACTCCCTCTCTTTTTAATGAAGAGAAGTTCAGAGAGTTTTTCCCATGAATAGATGGCGGGCACCTGGGAGTTATGAATTTTAAAGTGATCATTTTCTTTCAGCCCCGCCGGACAATGGGGATCTCCTTTTGACTCACTTTCACAGCTTTGAGAGGCTCTCAGATCAGCCACATTCCAATCAGACTGGAGTCAGATCAGAGCCGGGCTGGACTGCATCAAGGTCTCTCGCACAGAAAGACAAGGAGCAGATGGCCAACACTGAGCTCTCCTCCCCTTTTCAGAGTGCAATGGAAGGCAATGTGGGAAAGCGTTCCCCCAGCATTGCCTATTGATTTCTGAATAGGACCACCACATGCCACCAGCCTGTAGGTATGAACCTCTGTTAACAGATGGTGAGATCATTATGAGCAATTAATTCCTTTAATGTATCAGTGGGAACATGTTGGAAAGGGTGATGCAAGCACAGAGTGAATAGTGAACTTCTCATTCCTCGGGGAGAGCTGCAGCTACATCACTGAAGGATGGGAACCGTCTTTCAAGAGACTCTGTACGTACTGAGAACCAGAGTTAGCCATTTGGTCCACAGAAACAAGGCATGGTTTTTATTAACTAATCATCCCTCCCTCGTTGATATGTGATTAACAACAGATTTCTTTCTAGGTCATTTTTGGAGAGACAAACAATTCAAAACAATGGGAAAAAAATCCCAAACTATCAACACGATAGGAACACAGGGAATTTGATCCTAAAGATGATGAGGGAATATTGCTACCAAACATTTTGTTACATAAAATTTAATTTAGACTGACTATAAATTAATAAGGAAACAGACTATTTGAACACAACTATGTGTACATAAATAAATGAGAGGAATTCGTAATAGTTCTTAGCACTGAAAATAGAAGCATACAAAATAAGCCCTTAGCAGACTTGTCAGAAAGTTACTATCAAAGGACCTTACAGAGAAATTATAGATGGTACAATTTAAATATAGATATCATATTGAAATGCATAGAAAACCACAGAATAATACCGCATATTTACTGCTTTTCATTGTGATCCGGGTAAATTAAAATTCACTGTGCTAATAACAACTGTAAGAGTAGGACATTCCCGCATCATCTGCTTTACATGCGCTTATATGACAGGCTTTGTTTTCTGGGGTTTTTTGCTTGTGGTTTTGGGGGTTTGTTTTTTTTCTTTTTTCCTTTTTTTCTTTTTTCTTTTAGAGGCAGAAGGAAAAACTGAAAGCACAATATAGATGGCTAGTTAGCTCTTGGTCTTAAAGATGACAGCAGAATGTGAACAGGAAATACAGGCAACTATTCACTTATTCATATTTAAATGACACTTTTTGCTTGTAATTAAGACACTCAAGTCGTGTCTCTGTTCATGAAATTTACATAACTGTACAATAGCTTGCCTAAGTGAACAGCAAATGGTAGTTAACCTTGAAGTGTATTATCTTAATTGAATAAATCTGGCTATAGTTCAATAAATTTAAACAGAAAGATATCTTTAAACTACCAAAATAATTTTTAAAAACACATTTGCTTTTACATGTTAAAATGGCTTACTGTTTTTCTTCTAGATTTTTATTTCTGCTGTAACATCGGTCTTTTAAAAAAGGAAATCATTGCAGAACACCGAAGACATTGATACATGTTTGCTGTTTTCTCCTTTTTGTTTGCAGTTTGAGTCAGTGTCACATTCTGGAAAGCCTTGATAAGAGTATCAGAATATTGAATCAAAATATATAACTTGCCTGTTTGAGATAGTCCCTTACCTACTTTCTCTGTCCTTATTGGACTTGTGTTCTTCCCCTCCCCCACCACGTACCAGCTGAGTATCCCATCACGCAGTGAGAAACCTAGGTGGGAGAATATAGATTTTTGCATAGGTTAAATAGGAAAGCCACATTCCACCACTCTCCCATTTAAATCAGATTTACATGGGGTGTAAATCCCCTCAGAATAGAGCCATTCACAAAGGGCTCAGAATGTTCCCCTCACAACACTGATTACATTAAATCAGTAGCAATCATGTTTCTTGGATTATATAGTTACAGCAAGAGAAACTGTGCAGAGTATTTATATTGGTGTGAAATAAGTTAATGAGAAGCCACCTGTGCCTTATATCAGTTTACAAGAAAAAACAGAGGAACACAGGTGTTTCAGCAATACAGCTACCTATTTTTATATGAATTTGCAAACACTAAAAATGAACATATTGTTACTAAATTCAGCGACATACACACTTTGAAGGACAATATTTTGGATTTTGTTTGGGCTGTCTTCGTCTTGAAAAAATACAAAAGACTAGTTTCTTGGCCATCAGCAAGAGCTATAATTTGGGCTTTTCTCCCTCTCACAATGTTCACCATTGTACCTTATGTAACATAGATTGTACATGCTCAGTTCTAACCCACATTGCTGGCGAGAAGCATTCACACTGTGAATTACCATTTTTCCCAGCATCTAGCGCTACTCAAAAGACAGCACAATAATACACTAGAAGTGCCTTTGTCTGTTAAAACATTGTTCTTCATTACTACATGAAAAGCAAATTGTCTTTGTGTAGAGGAAGAGTGGCACACAGTAGGTCTGGGAGTAGGGAGGAGGAATTTGTATCACTAGCTGACCACCTCATAGATACACATGCCAGTTTCTTCCTCAGTAGCTGACAAACTGATGTTTCAGATAAAATTTTGGCCGTACTTTTTTTAATTATTAGTTGTATTGGTAGGACTCCAAAGGGAATCGTTTGCTTTTGCCCTTAAGGAGAACATCCAAGCTTTCCCATAAATGGTTTTTGGTTTTTTGTTTGGGGTTTGGAGGGGAGAGGAGCACCTTAATAGAAAGTACTTAATCTGTTGACTGGATGCACCATATCTAAAATGAAAGCAAATCAGAAAACCTCATCCCTTCACTGAGATCAATTCAGAAAGCACATCATCAAATGATGAACTATGCAAATTCAAGAACAACATTTATTTTTGCAGTACAGTTGAACAACTTTACTCCAAACTGATGTGTTCTAATGAGGATTTTGCAAAATGTAGTATTATTGTCTTGAAATCAGGCAAGTCATACGACAAATGTCCTTCAAAGGCTATTTTCAACACCCCATGCTTTCTTTTTCATTAAAAAAAAAATAAAATCCATATGTACAAAAAAACATTCTGTTCAACAAGTCTAAGAACAGATACTTAAAGGACAGAGAGGGATGCAGTCTAATACAACAGTTCCAAATATTGATGGATTGCGAGAAGAACGGGCATCAGAAAGTGGACAGGTTCACGTTCTCCCTAAACAGCATTGCTTTCTGCTGCTGTCAGACACAAAACACTGGATTCAACAGATCATTGATATGACCAGTGGATATCTCCTACATTCCTATGTTCTCCGTGGAAAGAAGTTTCTTCCTTTTGGGAACAATCTACAAACCACAGAGGTTGTTCCTGGTCCACACAGGACCTGTGAAATCTCATGTAATCTACTACCTGGGAACTTGAAACATGCAATTGACTCTCTACTCTGGTCTCCCGGTCACGGTGCTCCAGTGCTTCCACCCACACCTGCTCTACAGAGCATCCTTCCACAGTTCAGAGACAGTGATTAAAAGGAGGGGCTGAGGCCCAGGCCACCTTGGCTCATCTCCTCTCCATCAAGGGAGCCCAAATTCCACAATTTTTGTATGGGATAAAGAAACCTGGCCAGCAATTCAACAATTACTCATTCTAGGATGAGAATGTACTGACTTCCTTTCAACTCTCTTTCTCTCCAAAAATGCAGGTAATAAAATCTACTCATTTTGCTCCTGACAAAGATTATAATTGCAGTTTGCAACCAAGACAGCTGAAATCATTAGTCCTCCCCTAGCGAACCAAAGTGACTCTGCCTGTCTTGGCACAGCTGAATGTATTTAGCCTAGATAAATCTTATTTTAGAGGCTTATGAATTCTACTTAATTGAGAATACCCCTAACAATTCTACATGCTCACTGGGCTGATTTGCCAGCATAAGAACCGTACTTCATAACACTCAAGCAGAAGCTGAATAGGAGAACTACACCGGGCATGCGCCCACAGAACCTGCATTCCTCTACCTTCAGTGATGGATTTGGATTTGATTTTTAGGGTCTGAGATTTTTCTGACTGCTGGTGGCTTACAGTTCAGTACTTACCTAGACGGACAGCTTTCCAAACATAACATGTATGTAGGAGCTCCCTATAAAGTCACCACAACATACGCTGAACTTCAGGCCACTCTTAAGGTAGGAAGTTCTTGCCCATACATTTCTCATACTAAAAGTAATTTGATGATTTGAGAGTCTTTTTTATTTATTTATTTTTAGTGAAGCAAAAAAGTGTATCTTGGCTATCTTAAAAAAATAAATATTTAATATATATTAATAATTTCCAAAGAGTTTTAATTCCCTTGCTTAATAGACAGTTCCTGTTCTCTATTAGCATGTAGACTCTTTTTAATTATCGTGTCTGTAATAGCACTTTTCCATTACACGGGCACAGACATGACATACAATTAGAAATACGAATTACTTTCAATTAAGGAAAGTGAATCAAGGAAAGTGAGTCAGTTTGAATCTGAAAGCAGAAAGCATTCTGGTGGTGGCAGTTGCGCAGATGAGGAGACACATCAGCAAGCTCCTGGGTGTCTGAGCAATGGATTCTAGAGACAAGCTACCTCCCTTGCCAAGAGCTAAGCTCTAGTCAGTGCACAATGCTACGCCACACCACTAAAAACTGGCACAGAACCACTTACCAGTACGTCTGCTCACAATTTAACTACTTTTAGAAGTGCTGGACACTATCTGGCACAACATAGAAAATGCAAAGTGAGTTTTGCTGCAAGCACACCAGTCCCTGTCTGCTGTTTGGTTACAGTAACTGACTTCAGATTACACAGAGGTCCTTCCAGGAGAATACTGCATTACTGCTTCCACCAATAATTTTAAATGGGAAATAAACAGGAGAGTGAAGTCATGCTTCGAATTCATATTACTTGCTTAAAAAAAAAAAAAAAAAGCTTGCAAGATTGGATAGCTAGCCTAACCAGGACATACCAAACTATACTGTTCAACTTGAACAGCCACATATAAATCAAATCATAACAGCATTCAGCACCAAAATCTTTGGCAACAGAATGATTTGTTGCTTGCATACCACACACATTAAGTACTTGCAAGCCCTCCTAAGTTTTTATTCATTTTTAACAGCATGTAAATATCTTGTCTGTAGACACGAGCAACAGCCAGCTCTCAGCAGTTGCATTTGATCGAAACCAGTCTGTAGAAGATGAGGAGGCAAAGAAATACTAGGTATGAGCACAAATCAAATTCCTCTAGCTCTAAACACAATATGGGTGTTTGCAGCTTAATCTCTTTTCCAGAATCAGCTGAAACAAACAGATCATAAACTACAGGAAAGATGAAACTAAAATCTACGATGTCCAGTGTTCGGGAATAATTGCACAGGTATTCTCACAGTATGACCATTTCAGAGGAGTTGGACTGTTGACACAGAATTTTTGATTAATCTTTTCTGTCATAAATACAGAGGTGAAAGTGGAAGAGCAGCCCTTCATATTAGGGCTACACAGCTAAGATTCACTTGGGAAAACCTTAGTTTCTGCTTACACATTGACTAAAAAGCACTACCAATGCTAAAAGGGCTTACAAGCAAGGTCTGAAAGCTTAAGCATTGAATTACTGTTCAAGAGGCACGGAGAGTAAAGAACAGGCACGTGTGCAAGAGCAAAAGCCTCCAAATAGTGAGGTTCTCCAAAAAACATAAACAAAATCCAAACCATGCACATCTCAGTGAGATTAAGGGTTGGGCCTTCTGGGGAGAAAGGAAGGTTTGGGTTTTTTAATTCTGAAAGTTTGCTTGGTCAGGACACTGACAAACCTGACCCCTTAAATTAGCTTCTATTACCAGCATGAATATCTATGGACACAGACCTGGTTGAGTTCCCCAGTCAAAAATGCAAAATGCTTCCACACAAGAATGCAGGTATAATCTGTAAGTGTCCCTACGTCTCACTACATTCCAGCCTCCAGACAGGTATGTTTTCTGGATTTAGATTCTCTTTGTCCCACAACCTTCCCAAGGAAACAGGGCTTCAGGACTCCATCACTGGACCCAGGTGATAAACTTCGAACCATTCCATCTGTAAGGTGGAGTCACAGCTTGTTTAGCAACCCATTTTGAAAAACCAGTTTAGTCACTTCCTTCAGCACATGCATTGACCTGTTAGCATATTTTTAGGCCATGGGTCTTGATAGCTATCCACTCAATCCAGGCAATTTTTTTTAACCACACACTAGTCATTTAACTGGCTATTTCCAAATTCCAGAAAGTATCCCTGCGAACCAGCTTGGGTTTTCACATGCTACTGGAATAGGTCCTTCAAAACAGAAATAATAACTCCCAGGTAGACAGGGAGAAAAGAAAAACAAAAGCCAAATTACAGCATGCTGCAACCTGCCAGCACGGCCTCAAATAGAGTAGCAGTAACTATTCAAAACCAATTTTTTCCTCTCCAAGCCTGTCCTGCCTGGATGGCAAACAGCAGGCAAACTTTGTCTTACCTTTCTCACAGAAGCAGCACCCTGCAAGCAGTGCACCTGAACATGCTTTCTTCACTACTTGCTTTCAGGGCACCTCAAGATGTTCACTTCACTTTTATCGTGCCATGACTGTGCATAGATATTGCGAGGCTCTTATTCTGCAGTCTCTTTGATACTGCGTCTCTGTGCATTTGTGTTTGAAGGTACCAATTCTTTAAAAAAATAAATGGGAAAGCTACCCTGTTTACTAAAATTCAAAAATATACAAGCACATTTCTCAAAAAGACTCATTGCGGTTCCTGTTAGACCCAACGAGAGCATTAGTGATCAAAATGTATTTGAGGTTTAAGCTGACTTCAGGGACCTCAAAAAAAAAAAAAAAAAAAAAAGCATCAACACAGAAAACATGCATCTGCACGTCTTTCTAGTCTGGAGTTGCCATTGCTGATAATGAGTCATGTTAGAAACACAGATAGCTACAAAAATAGCTACGCTATGCTGGCAAAGCGCCCTGTGAGATCAGTGCCCAGGTTTCACCAGGGCATTATCTGTCATCCCCTAAAAGACAATAAAAGTTTAAAGCTGCTTAGTAGCATCTTCCCTGACTTGCATGAAAAGATGCCAAGCAACTAGCGATCATGAAAGGTATGCTCTTACAGAAGTTAAATCTCAGAAAAAGTTTAAAACAAGGCTCTAATTACCTGAGCCTGTTGCAACTTCTGTTGTTTGATAAGTCCTGGAGAAATCATAGCCTCACTTAAACCAACAGATGTCTTAATAGCAACTTCAGAGTCCAAAATTTCACCTTTAAGATATGGCTAGATCTTTAAAGAAAACTACAGCATACGTTTCCCAAAAGACTGCAGGGCATTTAAAGTAACAGATGTATAACTAACAAGTTCTTGGAACAGAGTCTGCCCAATGTCACACTACTTTTATGCCTCAAGCCTGATATGGGTGCAGTACAAAAGGTATAAACTATGTTATTATGTGGGGATTAATCTAATAGCTTTGATATTAATAGGAGTTTGACCCTGCTGGAAAACAATGGGTTTGATGAAAGTAGTCTTCATCAGAGCTCTTCAATAAAGTGTTGGTCATCTGCCAACCTCTCTTCAGAAGGAAGTCAGTCTCATCCAATTGTACTTCAGCAAAGGTATGGATGGTTAAAATAAAGAAGGGAGATTTTGTCTGACCTCTTCTAATTATCAGCACCTCAAGCACCTTGTTTCCTATTATAGCAAAAGAAAACATTGCACAGAAACATATCTCTGTTCCCATAGTTTCAAACCAGCCTGCACTGAACCAGCCTGCCAAGAATCCCACAAGACAGTCTGCCTTTGTCACGTGGATAAAGTTCAAAGTAAGGAAGCAAGAGAGTTAGGTGCAAGCCTGGAAAAATGCTTCTTGACTGAGTTAGGAGGCACGTGATTCTGAACTGCTGAAGCAACAGTCTGGTCCTCTGTAGAGCAAGATTTTCACAGCATGGATGAGGATTCAAGAACCTGCTGTCTTTTTTTCTTTTTTGGTCCCGTCCCGTCCCATCCTCCCCCCGCCCCCCCCATAGTATCCTTGAATTTCTAAGCACCCACCCTATCTCTAGGAATGTTGGTAGTCCTGATTTCGAAATTCAGTGCAGACTGTCAGAAAAGACATGCCACATACTCTGTAAGGGTCACAAAATTCTTTACCTCTGAAATATGATTTTCCAACTGAAAGTGTCAGATAGCAAAGGATTCTTTATCTTCATTGGCCACATGAGTACCTTTTGCACATCTGAATTTGTGTAGTGCCAGCTGTTAGCTACTTGCTTGTTATGTTTCACGCCATAATTCCATAATCCATTTAATCTGTCATTGCTCAGTGCTGGTGATTCAAGGGGCCAGTCCCATCTTCCTCCTCCATATTATGACCATTCATTCACACCATCTCCGTTGCATCAGTACGATTGTTTGTGTGAGGAATCAAACCGAAGAACTGAGTAAGACGAAAACCAAATTATTTTTTGGTTTCTGCAGGTTAGGAAGTTCATCTGGCAACAAAATACCTCAGTTTCACCCAGAAAGCACAAAAACCAGAGCTGGCACAAGGGAGAGGCAGAAATAAGCAACTAGAT
>NW_009647080.1:1463642-1477395 GCF_000708025.1 Charadrius vociferus
CAGATAAAACAGATCAAGGAACTACAGCACTAATCTGCTGAATTAATCACTGTAACACCTCACTTAGGGAAGGATGTAAAGGATTCTCTGTTAATAGAAGACTAAATCAAGAGTAGGTCTCCAAAACCATATGCTTAGCTTCTTCCAAAGATACTGAAGGCTAACGGAAGAAATACCTGGGTAAAACACTATAGTTTCTGTTATACAGCAGTGATAGGATTCTAATGGTCTTTTCTGGCTTTAAAATCTGTGCAACTTATGTGAGAATAGCTTTACCCGTCTTCAAATACATTAGCACATTAAAAATTTATCAACCCCCTAACAAATGATTTACATTTCTTAAGAAAATTTGCTCCTTTTATCCATTGGTTTAATCCCTGCCATGAATACCTTGAGGACAGTTGTTAACCCTCTGCGTTTACTAGCAGCCAACTCTCTTCCTTCCGCAGAGGGGGGCGAGAGGGAAGGAAAATAAGAGTATCTACAATTTTAGCATTGTTCTTACTGTTCCCTGTGCATACAATATCCTAACTGAAGTCACAAGTCCATTTTTTCCCCACTTTAGAGCACGATGAACTTCTCATTAAATCAAAAGACTCCCTCAATACATGATATATGGGGTCTGCATAAACATTGATAAGTCTTCCATGTTTGGGCACCCAATCTGATGGTGAAAGCAGGTGTGTGGGCTGCTTTATTCCAAAGCCACAGATCTTCAGTCAAAAAAGGTACTTAAATGTCTTTGAAATCGAAGTAGTTTGGTTTTTTGGTTTTGTTTTGTTTGGGTTTTTTTTTATACTGAACTTCACATTTCTTCCTGTACTGCATTTTCCCTAAGATTTTGAAATACACCATTATGAAAAGCTGATTAAAAAGAAAAGATTTACAGACATCTTGCCACTGAAAAGACAAAAAAAAAGTAGAAAAAAATAAAAATCAAGAACAATGAAGAGATGTTCTACAGGTTTTCACTGCCTCCTGCTGGCCTTGAAGCCAATGTTTTTGCAGGCATATGGTGCCAGGGTACCTGCCATTAATTTATTCCCTTTGCCACCAAGACACATTTGAGTCCATAGAGAAAGATTCACGCAGTGGGCTTCCATCTCATGGGCTCAGCACTGAGGAATATGCAACAAGTTGCAGTGCTGTTGATCTCATCTCCCAAGTGCGTGGCTGGACAGATCTTTGATCCAACTGCTTTTGGCACATGAGGTTTGAGAGCAGAATAAAGGCTGCAGAGCCACTCCGCAGCTCAAGACCCTTTATCTAGTTGTGTTTCAGGCTTAAAGAACTCCTGTGCCTTCTGCTCCTGTGCAGCCTCCCAGCTTGACATCCCTTGGTAGCCATGGTCCCTCTCCCATAGGTGGTTTGAAGTGCCACTGAGGAACTGGCACAACAGTGACATTATGAGCGGCCTGTTCTTACTGGGCTAATTAGCTTGAGCATAACTCTGTATTAACACAGCTCTATTGCTTGCAATGCCCAAGCTCTCTTTTCTGAAGTTAGCTCAGACCTTTGCAAAACATCACTTTATCCTGGGGTAACATAAAACAAAAATTCAGGGCAAACAAATTTTTAGTGCTCCGTCATACACGCACCTCCTTTCAGCAGGTGGCCCACAGGCACTGTTGCTGCACAAGAAGATTCTGGTTCACAGCCAACGTTTAGCACACATCATCACAAGCATTGGTACTCAACGTCTAATTTCAAAGGTCTTAAATGTTAAATTCTGCTAGAAATCATCCCCTCTGGCAAACTTCAAACGTCAGTAAACTCCTCAGAAGCATCTAGTTAGGTTGTGGGCAGAGCAGATTGTTTTATTCAAGCCACAGAGGCTACAGGAAAAGGAGAATTAAAAAAACAAACAAACCCCCAAAAACCAAAACCTAAACAAAACAAAAAACCCAACAACCAACCAAACGCTTTCCTTGATTGGCTTTGCCACCTGCACACAAGGAGTGTATCAGGAATACCCGGTAGTTCCTCACAAAACATATTCAGGATTGTAGTTCCAGTTTCAAAGTTCATGATGCCAATACCATTTGGAGACTGTGTTTAAGTTAGTCAGGTCATTTTTTTTCAGATCCTGCAACCATTGATTTGACACTCAAGACACCTCTAAAAACCCCTAAAGGATCTGATAGGGAGAAGGATCTGCTGCTTTATCACGCATCCTAAAAAACATGAGGAGTGGTCCTGAGAGGCATGAGGAAATCTGCAAAAAAAACCCATGAAGGTTCTTTCCCATTGTGCAACTTCCCACTAGAACTCAGCCCTCCAGCCATCTACTTTCACACATACAAACAACTTCCAGAGTCTCAGAGAAACACAAGTCTAATCTCTGCGTTTCTGAAAAGTCAGTAAGAGCAGAGCAGACCCAGTATTTCCCTTCTTGACTCTGGAAGGTAAAATACCTAACCCTAAGGATTTCAATGTTTCTGACAAAAGTGGAACTCCTACCTTCCACAGCCGCAGAGTTCTACCACCCCTCTCCCCATGACCGTGAACCAAGATTTAAGGGAACAGTATCACAGCCAGAAGACCTTTGGGTCATTTCTCTTGCCTTGGAAATCCTCTTCTTTTCCATCCTACTTTCTCAAGTTGTAATACCATCAAGAAGTACTCTTTTTTTGGTTTGGGTGTATTGGTGTTTGGGTGTATTTGGTTGCTTTTTTAAAATGGAGAAACAAGCCCTAGAGAAATTCCAACAGTTTGCTAAAGCAGTTGTTGCTGTAAGTACTTTTTGAAATAGACAGACTTGATTCTATGACCACTCATTCATTAGAAGCCTATGAACAAATCATTACATTCTCATTTCTCAAATTACCTCATCTGAAGCTGGTGGGACAAAACAGTAAGGTATGCAAATATTTCATATATAACTGTACATATGCATGTATTTCAATACATATGTCTGTGTATTACGTGATTAATTCTAGGCGTCTAAGTCTACTCCAGTTATGAAAGTGTAAGACACAGTTTAACAGGTCTCCCTGACATCACAGTCATATATTACTTTAGAACATTGAATACAACACATTGCTTTGAATCGGGACAGTTGACTAAAGATAGACTAATAGCAAACACGTCAAAACATACTCAAGTCTTCAGTGCTCACACACTATTATATATACAAATGGAAGGTTGTAGACTGGTATTTCTGTAGAGAGAAAAAAGAGCTTCAAAAGCTGCACTTGGCAAAAGCAACCTCGTGGACTGCATTTGCAGGGTTTCTCAAACTTGTTGATGTTTGATCAGTGTGCATTTTATTTTTAAGCTCTGATCTTCTCGATGGATAATTTGTTTTCAAACCACTGCGCCAAGTTAAATGCTGCTCTAATTATGCTCCTCCCCCAAGGAATCAATGCAGTCTTTTAAATTTAATCTTTTATAATGTCTGATTAATCATAAGGCAAATCCTACAATTTACAAAAGATCAAGCAGAACTCAAAGTTACGTTTGAGACTGTAGCAAGTGCTTGGTTTTCCAAGAGCATCCCAGCAAACAGGGCAGATGGAGAGCAGAAGAGCTCTTGCACATCGACGAGGGCGTATATCCTTACAATGCAAGTTACTTAAACTCGCTAAACTTAACTTTAGGAATTTACATACATCGTGCCTATTTGTAGATTACAAAGTTGCTCTGCTCCTACAAGGCAGTTATCTCTGAGGTATATCCCTGCTAGTTCTAAGTGTACAAAGGCTTCTTCTAAATCTTAACACCTCACGTAATTTTTTTAAAAACATTTAGGAAAAAACTCTTAAGTATTAGACAAAATATGAAGACTTTACCTCAAAAGATTAATTCAATCAGGCACGCTACACAGAGGATACTGTGCAATCTATTTGCAGTATCTCTGTAACTGCGCAGCTGTAAGCGTATGATCCCCTCCCAACACAAAGGCAAAGATTTGGAAACTAAAAATGGAAGCCTGCTCTAGAAGAAAGGGTTATATATACAGGGTTTTTTTCCACCTTGATTCTGGGTTTTATCCAAAAGAGAAAGATCAGTCCCTCATTTCTTATTTATCACAATCCTGCAGGAACAAGATCCCCTGTGGCATGCGGGTATACTCTCCAAACACAAAGAGGAAATAGTCCAGAGAGTTTCATTCATCTCAGTATCTTTAGCTGTCTAAAAGTCAGGCATCTAATCTAAACTAGACATCTAGGCTGCCTCAACAGAGAGAGAAGCATCTCCAGACAGTGATTCATCTCACCCTAAAAATAATATTTCAGTTAGGGGGAGGGGGACCTGCATAGGTACCTGGAGACTATGATCTCACTCCCCTGACCAGAAAAGGGGCCTTCCTGATGAGCATTCACAAACTTTTAAACAGCTGAAATCACAGGGTTGCCACATCTCCAGGTGGCTCTACGTCACAGCACAGGACATTCACTTCCAAGCCAACTTAAAACTAGGTGGCTGAGGGGCTGACAACAGCAGCCCTGTTGCAATAGACCACCACGCACAGGCACTATAAAACCAGTCCTAAAAGCTCATACTGTCAGTCCACATGGCGCTCTACCAATAGCTGGATTGCTTCTTCTTTGTAAGATAGTTTAGGACTGTTGCCTAGGCCACCATCATCACTGCCACGTCTAACACAGAGGTTACTAAACCTTTTTCACAGAGCTTTGTAAAGCAGCAGAGTTCTGTGGTTATTCAATTATTTGGCTTTCCCTCTGCAGAGGAGCATGAATACAACGGACCACTGCTGACTGACAATTAAGCTTCTCATCTGCCATTAGTGGGCTGGTCTTCAGAGGCATTAAGAACCTGCAACTGCCAGAGCAGCTCTCTCAGGCATCCTCTGACCATCCAGTTGCAAAAGGACCTCCTGTTTAAGGTGCGCTCTCCTGGCAGGTTCCTCTTCCACACCACATTCAGTAACCTGTAGCCTGAACTGATCATTTTTCCTCCACTGAACTCATTTCGTATAACAAACAGGAATTTTATTTCCTATCATGGAGTGCAATTACAGGAACATTTCTGTCTCCCACAAAGAAGTATTTGACATGCTTACCCATTTAGCAAAAGAGATTATCTCCAAATATCACCTTCCCATCCTGAAACCCTATTACTAAAACTACTGCTAAGATCTGTAATGCAAATCTGCTGAGGGACCAGTTAAACAAACTGTCACAAATACAGACTGCAAATGGGAGGAATGTTCTTAAGGATGTTTAAAGAAATCTGTGAGCATTGGGTAAACTTGACCTCTTGGAAGAAAAGCAATGGAATGTAAAGCTTTACACCACAGGTCACAGTTCAAAATTGGCACAGCTCAATAGCAACTGGCAGGTACTGCCAAACTGAAGCTTTCATTTTCACCTACAGAAATATGCTGATTCCAGTGTAGAATTACTCTTTTATAATAGCATCTAATAGCTGCTCGATAGTTCAGCCTCTTAAAAACAATCTAAACACCAAGAAGCTCCATCATCTAAGAGGATTTGATACAACAAAGACACTGACATCCTCCAAGGAGGAGGACATTGGTTTTGAGACACATCAGTGGTGAAAAATGGAACTTTCAGCAGCTTATGCTGCTGCTATTGCTGAAAAACTTTGTCTTTCAGCTCTATGAAGATGATATGTTTCACAAGCACAGTGTTCAGATTTAACAAATTATGGAAAAAGAAACAAAACCCATGATTTTTTTAAACACGTAGATAATGTTTCCAAGGTATCCTTGAAGATCAAAGCCAGAAGTCAGATGGACCAGTTGTGCAGCACACTCAGTACAAGCTTCAAAGCTCAGAAAGCCAGAAGTTGCACAACTGGAAGTTAAATTTGATTTATTCAACAGCATTGTACTGGGAGGGGCACAGCAGCTTTCAGTATTTCACAACGGGGACTCTTCTTTATTCATCCTGCCTAATTATATACTGACACTGGACAATTACATTAGTAGGGCAGTAACTTCTCTAAATAATTGTCACTCAAAGACATTCTGCAATGTTTTGTGATGTTTTCCAAAGCAGGCTATTCGAAGACTGGAAACAGAGTTTCATGTCAGAACAATTCGTTCACATAAAATTGTCTAAGGCATTTTGTTTTCTTCAGTTTTGCGTTATAAAAGCAGCTGCAACACCTGTTGGCCAAAGATATCTCATGTGTGTTTCATTTATCTTTTTGCATCAGCCACTGGAAACCTGGCCCTGACACTAGAACTGAGATTATGAGAACTGTCCAGGGTTAAGAGCATTTGTGTTTGGCTTGGCTGGAATTAAGAGAATGTTTTCTTCGTCTAAGAAACTAAATGAAAGTTGCATTTTAGGTCTCAGATGCTTGGGTCTTATCTTGCAGTTTAACCCTTGAACAGAACTAATGCAGACTCCGTACCCTGCTGGGAACACCAGAGACTGGGCTTCAAGAGCTGGCCACACACTGCTAGTGATTCACTGGTCAGAAAGGAGAAGAGCAGGATGTTGGGTGGGTTCAAGCATCTGAGAAAACACGGGATTGAGGAACGGACACAGGTAGTCACTGAGGTCTCAAAGTATACTAGTAATACAGCAATTAAATGAATTAACAAAGAAGTTTCAAGCTTTACATATTAGAGAGAGAGAGACTGACCTAGGCAAATTTTCAAGGTCACCCATCATTAAATATGCTGATCTCTAGTATGAATGAAGGAGTGAACACAAAGCAAGGACCTTGAAATCTCACCTGTATGTCTAAATACTCTGATTTTCTCATGGTTAGCCCTTAATATTGGAAAGCACCAGGCAAGAATTTAAAAAATAGAAGAGTCAACCACCCTCAATCTAACAAATCAATGCAAGAGACCTTCCACAGAATTACATCTAATAGGTCTTCCTAGGCCTGGTTCTAGTTACACAGTCACTCACTCTAACATTTCTGTAGTAGCAAACAGTAGATTATCTAGACATGCACTAGTATATTTAGCAACTACTCTGTCAAGGCTGCTTTGAAATGTGCTTTCAAAGGAAAGGACAAATAAAAATCCTGCACTTACTCTTGCATGAAATACCATCTTTCTGAGATGCTTTTCCAGATTTGAAGGTGAAAAAAAAGAGCGTATCTGAAAAGTTTTGCGGACAAAACATAAGCACAGCCATTTAAAAGCAAACAAATAAACAGTTGCCTTTTTTTCTAGTGCTCATTAGCTATTCAGTTATAGACTACTCCAAAACAATACTGCACAGGTGAACACTGTTAACTCTGCTGACAGAGAGAGCAGGATATATTTGTGCCTGTAGGTATAAATGAAGTTTGCGTATAGGTATGCACAGACACGCTCTTTTATTAAGCCTTAACTTATTTTAGAGTAAGATTTCCAGGTCCTAATTATTGCCTCAAATGTTAAAATAAGCAAGCATGTAATGTTCTTAACCAAGTTGATATTCTTGTTTTTCCCTCATGAAATCATCCTTTAAATAAAACCTTTTCATCACACTCTCCACAGCACACCTGTTCAATGCTCCTCCGTCCCCATGACACACAATGGTGCTCCAGCAGTACTCGGGGGATGATGTGACAATATATTGGCATAGGTGCTTGAAAGAAAAAAAAAAAACTGCTCATCAACATTAACAATAAAAGGAGGACTATGGATAATCTCTGTCCTTTAGTAGACAGGGGCAGAAACATAGCGACAAAGGATGAAGAAAAGGCTGAGGTACTTAATTCTGCCTTTTTCCTCAGTCTTTAACGGTAAGACCAGTTGTTCCCTGAGTGCCCAGCCCCCTGTGATAGGGGTGGGAAGCAAAATGAAGCCCCCATAATCCATGGGGAAACAGCGAGTGATCTGCTTCAGGACCTAGACATACGCAAGTCTAAGGGGCCAGATGGGATCCACCTGAGGGTACTGAGGGAGCTGGCAGAAGTGCTCACCAAGCCTCTCTCCATCATTTACCAGCAGTCCTGGCTAACCAGGGAGGTCCCAGCTGACTGGAAGTTAGCAAATGTGATGCCCATCCACAAGAAGGGCCGACAGGAGGATACGGGGAACTACAGTCGTGTCAGTCTGACCTCGGTGCCTAGGAAGGTTATGGAGCAAGTCATCCTAAGTGTCATTATGCAGCACATAGAGGAAAATCAGGTGATCAGGCCCAGTCAGGATGGGCTCATGAAAAGCACATCCTGCTTAACAAACCTGATTTCCTTCTATGACAAGGTGACGCGCTCAGTGGATGAGAGAAAAGCTGTGGATGTTGTTTACCTGTACTTTAGTAAAGCCTTTGACACCGTTTCCCACAGCTTTCTCCTGGAAAAACTAGCTGCTCATGGCTTGGATAGATGTACTTTTCACTGGGTAAAAGAACTGTCTGGATGGCCGTGCCCAGAGAGTGGTGGTGAACAGAGTTAAACCCAGTTGGTGGCTAGTCACAATGGTGTTCCCCAGGGCTCAGTACTGGGGCCAGTTCTCTTTAATATCTTTATCAATGACCTGGACAAGGGGATCAAGTAAGCTCAGACCCTCAGTAAGCTTGCAGACGACACCTAGTTGGGTGGCAGTGTTGACCTGCTTGAGGGTAGGAAGGCTCTACAGAGGGATCCAGACAGGCTGGATCGATGGGCCAAGGCCAACTGTGCAAGGTTCAACAAGACCAAGTGCTGGATCCTGCACTTCGGTCACAACAACCCCATGGAGTGCTACAGGCTTGGGGAAGAATGGCTGGAAAGCTGCCCAGCGGAGAAGGACCTGGGGATGTTGGATGACAGCCAGCTGAATAAGAGCCAGCAGTGTGCATCCTGGCCTGTATCAGGAATAGCGTGGTGAGCAGAACTAGGAAAGTCATTGTTCATTCCCCTGTACTCAGCCCTGGTACTATGTTGAGTTTTGGGCCCCTCACTACAAGACAGACATTGAAATTCTGGAGCATGTCCAGAGAAGGGCAACAAAGACGGTGAAGAGCACAAGTCTTATGAGGAGCAGCTGAGGGAACTGGGGTTGTTTAGCCTGGAGAAAAGGAAGCTGAGGGGAGACCTTATTGTTCTCTACAATTACCTAAAAGGAGGTTGTAGCAAGGTGGAGATTGACCTTTTCTCACGAGTGACAAGTGATAGGGCAAGAGGAAATGGCCTCTAAAGTTACAGCAGGGTAGGTTCAGATTGGATATTAGGAAAAAGTTCTTCACATAAAGGGTCATTAAGCATCGGAACAGGCTGCCAAGGGAAGTGGTGGAGTCACCATCCCTGGAGGTATTTAAAAGATAGGCAGATATGGTGCTTAGGGACATGATTTAACGGTGGTTTGGCAGTGTTAGGTTGATGGTTGGGCTTTACAATCTTGAAGGTCCCTTCCAACCTAGACAATGCTATAATTCATCAGTGCAGATTTGCTAAGAAAGTTCCTAGTATGCACTATATATTGGAACTGCTTAACACCAAACATCAACTGAAAGTATTCCAGTATGTTGTTTGATCCCATATGATCTCACACAGCCTAAACCCCTAGTGACTTCAAATGGAAGTCTACCTCAATCGCACGTTTCTGGCCAATGCTTGTGCTTGAGCACTACTGTAAAACATGGTAAAAATGAAGTTGCAAAGGGTATAGGCAAAAGAGGAAGAAAATTCTATCAATCTTTATTTGGTAACTTTTTGTTTTTGCCAAAGATAAAAGTGGTTTCACAGATAAGAGAGAGAAAGAATAATCAAACCTGCAGACTAAGCTATTTTACCTACCCACACCTTTTTGAAGATAACTTACTCATAGTCATTCCAGCTGTTGCCTTCTCCTTGTAATATCCCCTGGTTTAATTACTGAGAATAGAAAACTTCTGAGTACCCTGCATTAGGGGAATCACACCAAAATGCAGCTGCTTTATGGTCAGTTTTCCGTTTCTATCATCTCTCTGAGCATCTGTGCAGAATGTTAGTGATTACGAGTTGTACCATTCATTCCCCAGCAAGAGAAACAATGCCAGAAATTCTGCTCTGTATTTAGCTTGACAAAAAATAGAGTGCCTCTGGAAAAAGAAGAGGGAAGGATAGTGGAAAGAAAAGAAGGTACCCGAGTTTGTTACTTTTTTTTTTTGTCCTTATTTGGAACAAATTTCAAAGTGCAAGCAGGCGAGAACAAGTTCTATACAGTACTAACTTTAAGACAGAACAATAGGAGGATTTAACTGTGGCCAGACACTGTGTTACAGCATAACTATAACAAGCTGACAGACAACATGTGTGGTTAATTTTATTTTTTTCCCCCCAATCTTCAAAATACTTGAACATTAGAGTAGAAATCAAAGAACATATGTTTTTGTATCAGACTTACAGTTTTGGAGAGATCTGAGGATTCATTTCAATTTTTTCTCAGAGAATTTCAAACACAGTGCCTAGCAATGAAACTACCTAGTGACAGATAATGGAAAAAATACCTTTTTTAAATAAAATCAAGGCAGTGATTATGTAACAGTTACTTATGCTACTTTTCATATTAATTGTAAAGATCTTCCTGTAAAAACAGTCTAGAATTTCTTCTGTTTTGTTAGCGTCCAAATTTACAGAAGACTTTGTGGAAAGAAAATTGTCACAGATACTATACTGTCATTTGTGAGTTTACAAGAACCCTCTACTGCCTTCCTAAAGCCAATCACATTCCTTCAATTTAAAAATGCAGTAAGATCCTTATGGTGACAGGTGTAGCATACAGCAATAGAGCCAATTCTTCCTTTATTTCCAACAGAAATAAAAGCTCTCTGTGTATGGCTCTCCAATGAAATACCCCACCAATGAATACACTTCTTCCAGCCAGCAACAATTTTAATTACCTTATAGTGTATTCTCTCTTAAATGTTTTTGTTTGCTTGTTTTTATGCTTCCATTCGAACACACAGCATCAATGGGACAACAGATTTCAAACCTGCACACCTTGGGTAACCCGGTCTGTCCTCATAGGATCTTTGCAGTAAAAAAATTAATCTGCTAAACACTGTGTTCAAGGAGTCCACCTCTGCTGCTGTAAAAGGAGAATAAAGCCACCGGGGAGTGTCAGGCCTGTGTGGCCAGGCAGCAAGTCCCAGGGGTATAAGGGTGCGCGGGGAACCATGGCTGCCCTGACTTGTGCTTGGATTCAAAGGAGTGTTCACACAGGTTCAAAACATGGCAACTGAAGTGACAGTGTAAAGACACAATTGACTTCTGGCCTCCCCACAGGAAAAGCTTGGCCAGCCTAAAGAATCAGAGGACTCCGTGTTTAGTCTTTTTAATTAGCTGGTTTTCCTCAGTACCCTTTTAATTATTTTTACATGGCACCCGCTTGGGAGGCTGCACAAAATTCATTTTTCTTTAGGGAAGAGAGATCTTGGGGCCCCTGGCAGCATCCCTCTAGTTTGCCTTCTCCGAGACCGGCCTCTGTACTGGCAGAATCAGGCAGGACCATGGGAGTTAATAAGCAGTTGGCCAGATGGTGCCTGTCCAAAGGTGTTGGCTTTGTAGACAACTGGAACTTCTCTTTGGGAATAAATCAGTGATACAAGAGAGCCAGGCTGCATTTCAATCAAGCACAAGCAGACAGATTATTAGTAGAGATAATTACCTTTGGGTTTTTTTTTTTGTTGTGGGGTTTGGTTTTTTTTTGCGCTCCCCCCCCCCCCTCAAAACCAGTAGATGCAGACCCAGGGAGTGAGAAACAAAGGATCCCCCAGGCTAAGAACATTCTTCCAAAAATTACAAGCAGAAAGCTAAGTGTTATTTATTCAGATGCTATCAGCACTTACACCCCCACTGCTAAGTCAATACCTATGTAATAACAAAATGGCATGCAACAATAAAAGTTTTGATATCGTAACTTAAAAGACAACTTAAAGGCATACACTATTGGTCTTGTGTTAATGAGGCCACTCTTGTGGCCTTGCAACCATTGTCATAAGATACTTCAAGTGCTGATCACACAGCCTTGGACCATAGTAGGAACTATGTTACTACTGCCCCAACTAACTTCATGTTCTGATAAAGAAAAGATTTCAGTGCTGCTCAGGCCTAAAGGAGGAATCTACTGACACATCCAAACACACAATGTCACTGCGTCTAATTTAACATCAGAAAAACCTTTACATGCCTACAAAAGAATATTTCTGCCAACAGAGTATTAAGTAAATAGGATAAGACTGAAGATTTTTTCCTCAAAGAAAAATGACAGTTCAGATAGTAACTAGGAGTCTGAGTTTGTTTTCCTTTTTGACACAGATGCCACACTACCATGAACTAGTCACTTCTATAGTGCCTGCTCTACCTCTCCAAAAGGCACAACACAGGTTATCCGGTGTCTTTAGACCTTAAGGATCCTCAGGAGTAACAATAATTGGAACTACCAAGAAACTCAACACTAATGTGCTGATACAAAGTCAAAATAAGGACTTGCATGAGCTTTCTTTACCCATTCCTTGAAACAACCTGGAACCAATTTGTTATTCCAGAAAGCTTCCCCTGCTTGTAAACACATGCCTTCTTTCAGAAAGCTCCCTTTTCAGACAACACTAGGATCTCTTCCAGCTATTCCTCTAACACCACTCCACAAAAGGTGTTTGCACTTGGAGAGATTATGGGCAAGTTCCCTCAGAGCTGCAGCCATTGAATCCCACAGTACATAAGGCTCTTCCTTCCATTCCATAGCACAACCTGCAAGTCTGCTATACTTTTATTGTCATTAAGAAAATAGATCAATTAAGTAGTCCAAAAGTAGCATATTTGTTTCTCTCAAGTAGTGAGAGGTAATTAACTGCTCTTTACTGTCTGAAAAGACTTCTGGAGTCACAGGCTTCTGCACAAGAGCAGCTTCTTTGAAAACAGATTGCTCCGACAGTATCGAGGCCGACAGAGGAACGCGATGGCTCTGATGCATTCCAAATTCACATTGTTCCCGGCTGCATCATGTATTTAGGTTCCCACATGCAGAGCCTAACTGCAGTGTACACATCTTTCCAGGAGAAGAATTAAAAAAAAAAAAAAAGAAAAAAAGACTCTTTCCTCAAGTAGCTTCGCAAACAGCTTCATTCCACAGAGTCAGCGCAAGGATTGAACTACAGATTATTTATAAGTACTAATTTAAAAAGAGTCCCTTTTTTGCGCAGTACTAGGCTAATATGAATAGCCTTTTCAGAATCTTCACTGAGGAGTGCAAACTGAAAGCTGCTTTGTAGTCCCCACATTTATACTTCTTTAAAAGCATCTCTCTCATCTAAGAAACGAGAGTGACACTATTTTCAGTTCAAGCTGTCTTCACTTGAATTTCTCATGCAAGATTCATACTAGGTAAACAATTAAATTATCAACACTGCATTATGGCCAAAACTGCTATCAGCCAGATTAGACATACAGAGAATGTTCCTACACTGAACACAGAAAACATTTTCTGCAATGTCAAGTAAATCCTCCATGCAGATGACCTATGAATAGCATCATTTGTGAAAAGCACAAAACCAGAAAACCTACTAGCACACTTTTGTATGCTTTCATGCCCTGATACTTTTCTCATCATATTATCCCCTTTTCCCATCTGTGTGATGCCAATCACAGTATAAAAATTCAACTGTAGATAGATCCTCGGAGTCCACATAACAGAAGTTTTGCATGACTGCATTAATTTATGTTACAAATCTGTGATTTTTCTTCCTTTTTCCCCCCAACTCTGACAAATGGACATGTCATATGTTCATTAATGCCATTCACTCCATTTAAAATTCCCATATAGATTTATCTGCTGTCTTTCTGTTCGCAATTATATCCCTAACACACTATGGGCCATGGCCTTTAAATAACAAAATTCAAGTGCCGGGGG
>NW_009647080.1:1477484-1478239 GCF_000708025.1 Charadrius vociferus
GGTGGGGGGTGGGGTAAATTACACAGAGAAAAGTATTACATGAAACTCCCTCAATCCTTGTCTTCCCATCTTTTCTGAAGACCTTGTATCTGTTCATTGCAGCACTCGTCATGCAAGCCGTCCCACCATACTGAAGTTATTCCAAGAGCGTTGTAGCTGTGTGACCACACACAGAGTTCTAGTTCCTCTTTTCACCCGGCATAACCATTCCTGAGATCACTCTTGTAACTGTCACCCTGCATCAGTTGCTTCTCAGCCCTGTCCACCTCATTGTTTACAGCTCTCTTCACCAGGTTTTCCAGCCTGTTCGCAGAGATGCTCTTGCCCCCTTAGTTGGGTGGATCTCATCCTTTTGCAGCAGTCTTCAACCCTCGGAGGTTTCCATGATTGCAAAAGCTAAATCCCTCCCAAAGACCCCATCTGCACATCCCAATGTTAATTCACAGGATCCATCAACTCCTCCCCAAACCTTTCACCTTCACAGACAAAACCACATGGAGCCCCACACACTCCACCCTTGCTCCAGAGCCCTGTGGCCATGCTTGGTATGCTCAGCATCTCCCTGGCAGTATCATTGGTCCTCAGATGGATGAGCAGCAGGAGGTGACAGTCCAAGAGACAGACAAGCCTAAGCTGACTTTCCACAACATCCCAGGTCCAAGCACCTGGCAAGCAGCAAACCCCCTAAGATGACTTCAGGTCAGTATGGTAGATGGGTGTTTCCATCCCACACGAGACATTCTCCAACAGCTATG
>NW_009647080.1:1478270-1503027 GCF_000708025.1 Charadrius vociferus
TGGCTGTCTCCAACATCTCCCCTGAAGGGAGGTCACCTTCCTACCCTATTTCCAGGGCACTGCATCTGTTCTGTAACTGCAGCATAAGCTTGCTGTGGGTGCAGAATTTCAGGCTTTGGGAGATCATTCCAGAATAGTGCAGAAGACAAGCAACCAATTAAATGAAAGAACTATTTCTCTTAATACAGTTTTTGTTTAAAAAAAAAAAAACCCAAACAACTTGATATATGTGTATAAGGAGCTCAAAGGATAAAAGTATTTACTCAATTAGAAGACAAAACATTTACAGCTTCCAAGAGCATTCACAAATCTCAACCAATGAGTGACTCTGCAAGAACAGTAATAGAATATTTCCCCCATCTGAACAAGTTTTAGCAATCACTGTTCAAGTTCCAATCTTTGTACACCCATTTAGGAAAAGCATTCTCCCCATCCTGCAACAAGTCATAAACAATTGGTTCGTCACACCTCAGCAGCCCCATTGTCTTCCAAATATGTACTGGCTAACAGCAGCATAATCATTTTGTAATGAATTTCCATAGGTAAAATAGACTGGAACAGAGCAAACGCTGATGGAAACAGGGAATGAACCCCACAGTTCACTCCACTGTGGTCACATTTAGTACTGAAGCTCCAGTCAGAACAGCAGTGGATATCTCACACTGCCACTACCACCATTAACCATGACCAAAGCTACACAGAAACAAATTTTATGAGACCACAGATATTGGAATTTTATAACAGATCTGGTCATGTTATAGACCAGAACTAAGTTCCAAAAATCTAGGAATGAAGCTTTTATACTCTCATAAAAACTGTACTCTTACGGCCTTTACTTCAAACAATAGTAGCCACTAGACTACCTCCCAATGATATTGAAGTATTCCTTATGCTTTCTGACTAGCCATAGCGATCTGTGAAGACCAGATTTCATTACAAGTTCCTCCATCAGACTGTACAACTGTCAACAAGCTCAGCTAGATAAGCAATGCAATTTTAGTGTACTTCTTGGCTGCAAGTTATCCAAGGTACAGATGACATTTTTAGGGCAAAATGATTACATGCAATTAAGCCCTTATTTATATACCTATTCTAGTGATCATTTAGTAGGCAATGCTAACTTAGATACCATCCCTTTAATAGTTTATATTCTACTTATGCAGCTAAAACCTACATCGGTCCAAGGCATTTGAAATGGTCAGAGTAAACCAGCAGAATGGTCCAAAAGGTCAAAGGTCTGGTCTGAAACGGGAGGCCATAAGACAGTCACTGGCATGGCTTTCTGCAGCCAGAGCACAGACTAGCAGCATTCTGCTTATCTGTTTGTATATCAGTTTCAACATGTACAGGAATATCAATTACTTCCCAAGGATAGCCCTCACCTTTGTTTCAAAAGTGAGAAGCGATAACAGCATATGTTGATTTTCTTAGCCTTCTCACAAAAACAATCACAATTTAAAATAAACACTAACCTTGCATCTCACAGAAAAAAGGGCATTTCTTTACCGGAATATTTTGAAAGTGTGAAATTCAATTTAATAATAACAACAGGTATATTAAATAACAAAGCTTTAGAAAATATATGTAATTAGATGACAACATAGTCATTTAAGCAGGTCTTTCTATTGAATCTTTGCTAGACTCCATGCTTGTCACCAAATTAGATGTTGTCCCATGGTATGCATTATAAATGAGGTGATTCATTTCATGAGGTTTATAACCAGTGACTGGAATTATAATCAACAATATACATTAGTGTCTTCTAATAGTTACAATATTTTGGAGCCAATTTTGATCTCATGCTAGTTTCATGTAACAGTAACTCCCATCTTTGTACAGACTCCTGATTTATGCTGGGGTAGGTTAGAATAGAGTCTCTAATTTTATATGAAGCATTATGGGGCGCAAATATGTTTTTTAAGGTACACACCAGTGTCAGAGTATTTGCATACTACAAGGCATTCTCCAAAAAAAGAAAAGTTTGGGGGTTGATTATTTTCATTTGTATTGAATACCATCATTGACAAATTGCAATCCTTCCACCCAGCTAAAGCTGCAAGTCATTTACTCTCCTAGCCCCGCAGAAACACCAAAGGAATGAGACTGTTTCTTTTTGAAGCTACGTGCTACAATCCATACAGCAATCCTGCCTCTCTTCTCTAAGCTCGATTAAAAAAAAAAAAAAGTATTTTCTTACATCTAACATTGAACCCTACCACGAAGTTTCTCCATTTCACTCAGCAACAGATGTCCCCACCTCCAACAGCTGTAATTATTTAAAATGCATCACAGCAACCTCATCCCACAGGTACCTACAGAAGTTTTCTACCATACGCATAAGGTGCATTCTCTGTTTACATGTCAAAGACACGGTAAAGTTATATCTGAAGTTCCATAAAAGTAACAAGAACGAACTTCTACTAAGACTGCATCCCTACAGAAACTCAGGGGGGAAATTGTCTCACGTGCAACACGTTCAGACATTGGGCTGCATCTAGAGTGACTGAAAAGCAGGGTTTCTCGTTCTCGAGAAATGCCAGACTTCAGCATAAGTGAGACTAAAATCTGGAAGTATTAACCTCTCTACAAACCAGTAATTTACAGAAAAATTCAGTCACATTGGCCAGTGAAGACTTCCTGCACTCTGCAGAGTCTCAGTGAAATTAAGCCTTGTTAATTTTCCTTCTCCTCCTTAAATATCTGCTATTATATTACATGTTATTCTCAGTTTTCATGATTAGCTACACATGCTACAGCTGTATCTACAGCTTTCAATCAGCCCCATTAGTCATGCTGTCCCAGAATCACTGATATTGGGAACACCTCCCAGGTTTGCCATTCCTCAAATCCTGCCTCTAAGACCCCTGGACCTCCAAGCTCCCTCTCTATATGAAAACAAATCTCATCTGATTCCTGGCATGGGAGCAGAAAGTACGGAAATTCTGGTTGAGCTATCCAACCTGATAGCTCTGCCAAGGTTTGCCATCCCTAAGGAAGTCTGCTTAGCAGGTTTGCTGCACAGCAACAAAGCCTGGAATCCTATCAAGCAGAGTGCCTCACAACTGATGATGCAAGGCTTTTGAGACCCTCAGCTCAAAAGCAGAACTAAGAGGTGGACAATTCTGACCTTAACACCACAAGACTTCACGTCAACCCTATCTCAGATCCTGCTGAGCTGAAATCCTACTGACCTAAAAATGTTGCAAAGAAAACACTCCAGGCTTAACAAGGTGACATTCTCCTGACCACATTCAGTTTTGTCTGTTTAAATATTCATCTGCACTCAGCAGCATCTTGTCTCAGCATGTCATTTTCTGCACCTCAATCCCCTATGCTGAATAGAAGAGTGAAGGACATAAACCTTTGCAAACAGGAAAAAAAAAAAAAAACCACTTTCTAACAAATAACCACAAATTAGCTGAGCTACATAACACTGTTGAACTCAGTTCCAGTCAGCTACGATGTATAGGACTGGTTATTACTCACAGCTGGGAGACAAGGAACAACAAGAACAACATTCAAATGTTATTTGGGGATTACAGCAAGTCCAATGTATGTCACCCATTAAACTCATTGATAGTGAATCTAAGATTGCCCACGCAACACGTTATTGTTGCTGGAAGTGGAGAGAAGAATTCTAACCTCTGAACAGTCCTTTGACTTGATGGGATAAAAAAAGCCTAGCATCAGAAATACGAAAAGAAGTATAGCAGAACCATGTGTACTCCAAGAAACTTGAAATGTTTACACTATTACAAGTAGTGGTATTGTCTAGGCCACTGAAATACCATGTTGAAACATTTAGCTAGAGAAGACATTGGTTATGTTTCTCTTCTTGTTACTATAGTCATAAATCTAGAGTATTTCCACTGAAGTCAGAGTTTCTGCGTAGCAGTGCCAAGTGAGCACAGGAGTACCACTATCTTACAAAAATGCTTTAACTTTTCCTGAGTTGAAAGCTATAGCTGAAAAACAAAAATTAAAAAACTGTAATTGCACAGTAGAAATCCGTAACGATGTCAACATTTTATAATCAGAGCATGAAGGGCAAGAAAGACTCAGCATGAAGACACAAACGTAGAAAAAACCAAACATTCTTACAATTTCTATAAAGGAAGAGATCAACAAGACAGAAGAAGCCGTAAGTCTCTGATAAGCCATAAGCCAACTCAGAACATCCATTTTATACTCAGGGGCCAAGGTGAAGAAAGAATAAGTATTTCTGCTTTTAAAGAAGGTTTTGCAGCAAACCCATGAGCAGTCTGAAACAGGATGAATATAAAAAAACCACTGAAACTTCATACTTAAAATAAACATAGAAGGTCAGTTGATCAGAAAAACACAGAAGCTGTTAAGCCATAAGCCAAGTAAAACACCTTCTCCTTCACACCAGAGATTTAGGGAGAAGGGGAAAAAGAAAGTATGACTTGGTGGCTAGTCATTTTAAGAAGAGAACAGCAACACAAAACATTAAGATGTCGTGGCCTTAAAAAGACTACTTTATATCACAGTCATTGGCATTCATCAAAAGAAAAAACAAACACAAAAACAAGAAATCCCAACATTTGACACTGTAGGGTCATAAATAAATTGCTGAGACATCAACTAAGGTGAAGGCCTTTTTGACGGCTATGAGAAAGGCTGAAGGCTATAGACTAATTACATCAAAACAAGGAAAATCAGTTTCCTAGAATATGAATCAATAATTGAAGCAAAGGCTGCGGAGGCATAAGCTGGAATCTTTTACATGATTTGCAATCTTGTACAGGGATGCCAAAGGACTTAAAGGAAAGAAAACTTACTTAATTCTTTACTGACGAATATGATTGGACAACTCTAATGTCTCCTTATTTGCTTTCTTCTTGAACCTCCCATCTCCAATTTGTATTATTTACCTTAACCCACACTGACATCTGTCAGCTGGGTTCTCAGAGCAGTTTAAGTGAACTCGCTCTGTAGTCATGCTCAAAAGGACACCAATGTTTTCCATGTTCCTCAGCTACTCCCTATGCACAATCACAGCTCTTCACTTACCACATTCACATGTGGCTTCTACTGCCCTGCACTTGATTCTCCACTACAGATTTCCAGGGAGCAATGCCACAGCTGAGCAATCCAGACTCCCAGTGCAATAAAGGCCACACTTTTCTGCCTTCAACAGAGTATCTTCTCCATAGCATCTAGAGAACAAGCAAAGATGCTTTTTATATAAAACATGCATAGAAGGCTGGACCATCAATGCATGCCATGGAACCTGTGTTTTTGAAGCTTTGTTAATCATCCCTTAAAGCAGAAATAAGCAGAAGAGTATTAAACAGCATTCGAAACACATAGAGCAGCAGATAAGGTATGCAGAAGTCACAGAAATGCAGATATTTTGCTTTACACAGCACACAGGTTTGCGCAAGAAGAGCTACAGCATGAGTTAGTCTCGAAATGTATGTCTAAAACAAGTTCGCTGGTTTCAGTAACTAGAAGGCCCTATAAATGGAATCCTACTGTTGATAGCCGGAATTAAAACTACAAGCCACCATAAGACTTATAGCCATAAGAACAGAGTATAGGGGAGGGGACTGGCGTTCTGGCAAAGGTGTCTAATACGCAACCTCAAAGATCAGTAAGGGAGTCCAAGTCATGCCATAGAGTACAATAGTATTCAAAAGCCTCCCATAAGTGAAACTGTAGACAGTGAATTACTTTGATTGTACAAGAAGAGAGCTTCTCTTTAAACTTCTTTTATAAAACATCTTTTTCTTCTGGAATTCCTTTCAAAATACTTTTGGGCTGGTTAAGAATACTCCTCAAGACCCAGACGGAGAGAATTAGTATAGGAGACTTTCTCTTCAGCTGTTACAATACAGCCCAAGTAACATTTTCAGCCTTTCCATGGAATGTAAGTCTGTATCTATTTCAGTGGGATGACTCTGCAAATAAGCCTGTGAATGCCTACCGTCACTCGCATGAATAGCTACAGTGAAGTCCTGCAACGCATGAAGGTATGTCTTTTTAAACCATGGAGGGGAAGTAGACTTACTACAGTCACCATATTTACTTGCCTTGAGTCTTCTGAATAAAAGACAAGGCTGTACTGAGACAGACCGTTTATAACTACATTCCAAGAACTGCTGCTTTGATCTAAGTCTCTCCTGTACAGTTCCCACTACCTGCACATCCAAGTTCTTTGCACAGTGATGTCCTCATGACGCGCAGAAGCAGCGCTGTCCCCTTTCCACATGGCAGATTCAGATGAGTTTTCCAAGGAGGTGGATCACAGCAGCATTCTTCACCAGATACTCACTCTCCTCTGCAAGGAGGCTCTTTTTATTATCTCCAGCATCAGGAATGGGTTTAACACCAGCAGCAGTTATTAAGCTGAAGTGCCCTGTGCTCTCCCTGTTGCAAACATTCAGGTCACTCATCTCTCAGGTATCTGTGTATCCCCAGGGGAGGAGGGTTTCTGATTTTATTAGCCCACGCACAGGGTACAGAGTTCATCAGTGGGTGTAGGGCAAAACTATACATTTTTAAATGAAGGCCTAAACACTAATTCTGCTCTCACTAGAATCAAAGCAAAAACAATCTTCATTGATTTCACTGTGTTGCTGCCAGATTACACCCTTCCATTCTGTTATCTGCCTCCTGTACCCAGAACTCTGCCAATAAGATTTGATAGCATCTCTACAAAGTTGCAAGGGCTGCAGAGACTTTTCTGCTGATTTTCCGATAGACGTTTGCACTGAACACAGACAATCAGCTATCCTTAGGTTCAGCCAATTGAGCTCTCTGATATTACTGAGGTATTGTATTGCTACCACCAGAAGCAAGGCTAGGGCCTGGAAAAGAGACTTTGGGATTTTATCAGTTTCCAAAAACACTTTCAGAAATGTTGCCATAGCTTCATATTTTACTACCATAATCTGAATCTGGAATGAGCAGGAGCAATGGAATAGCTACAAAATTTCTATATGCTAAATACCATGCTGACAATTATGGTGTCTCCCTCACAAGAAGATCAGCTTTCTAGAAATATCTAGCATAACACAAAGTCATATACATTTCAAAACCTACGTAAACCCCAAAACAGTCATAAAAGACACACATTCCTATGTTTATCAGCTGATATGAAACAAGTATTTGCAATACTTGGCTTTTTAAGTCTGTATACATGGATTACAGAATAGGAAGTGGTTTATGTATCAAATACTGCCAAACTTAAAGAAATAGTTTCTAGAAACAGTAAGTTTAACAGCTTCAAAACTGGAAGAATGAGGGGCCCTTCTCATAAAAATTTTCTTACAACAGAAAAGGTTGTGCTGCATCATTAAAAAACAAATGCAGGTTTTGCAAACCGGTATTTTTATAAATTTTATTACTTACCTTCTTTTTCATGTAATTAAATGCTGGATTATCTAAAATGCCTATTATTCTGCTGCTGTAGTACTGAGGACTCCCATTTGTGCATAAAGGTCTGAACTCCACAGTTTTTGCACAACTATGGGTTAGGTAAACCCTTGACCGACTAGAACTTCTACTGCAGTAAGAAAAGCAGAATCTATTCCAAGAAGTAACAGAAATTAAAATACAACTAACTTAAGAAGACAACAGAGAGGGGAATCACAAAGGTACTTAAAACATTGGCTTGCCCTTTACTGTGTTTGGTGAACTGAGTTGCAGAGGTTTTTAATGAAGATTGATGACCAGCTGGGGTTAATGGCCCTCAGCTGCACCTCAGGCCATTAACTCCTCCCTATCAGTTATTAATCCCCAGGAAATACCCTGTACCTCTCTCTTTATTGCTTAATCATAAGTAGCAAGAGATGCTCAACCAGTCAAGATCCTGGCATGGTGTGAATGCTCCTGTTCTTGCCTCTTCAAACAGCGTGTCTTATGTTGTAGAACAAACTATTTAGGTATCACCACACTGAGGTCACAAAAGGATGAAGAAACACGTGTGAACAGAGAGAAAATAAGCATTTTGTCTGGTGACTGCATTTCACATTTCTTCTTTAGAATAAACATAATATTTATAGCTTTGTGGAATCTATACTTCACAGAATTATACAGATCTGTTTGCAATCCCACTGCTATTAGAGTATTGGGGGCTCTTTTCTTTGCCGTTCTAGAGCATATAATGGGGCTACTGTTATTATTATCGATGTTTTTAAAGCAAGAAAGTACCAAGCAGATGTTATAACGCATAGCCTTAGAAGTAAAAGCACCATGGTCAACCTAAGACACCGCACCCAAGAGGTGCATGGAAGCACAGAATTAAAAGGCTGCAACCCTGTGCTTTCCCTTGGAAAGAGCAGAGCTCAAAGGAGAGTCCATCCACCCTCACCCCTGATTTTCCCCACCCAGTGAAAGAGCTGGTTTGGTCCACTCTCAAGCCCATATGTTAGCAGAGGATGATCAGAGAGTTTGTGCATGGAGTTAATAAGTAAGAACACAATCTTTATGTTTTAATTTTGTTGCAGAGAAAGCCTGTACTGGAAATTGGTTTGGCTGAAGAAGGGAAGGGGCATTTGTATGATACAGCATCCTACGGACAAAAATTGTTTCATCTTTCTTGAATGTCTCCACTCTTGAATCAAAGCTTCTGAGAACGTGACTATTGATCAGGACATATCTAAGTAATATACTTTAATTCATACCTCTTGAGTTCATCCACTCTGAAAGATGACATACAAACACACTACTTAGCGATCTGAAGATCATCTGTCTTGACTGCATCTTCAGTGAATAACCCTACATGCTCTTGCAGTGTCATTTTATATCGGTCTCACAGAAATAGCAAAGAGGGATTACTTTTCCATTTAATTCTTTCCCTTTCCAGTATATTTGGACTGCCCATGTCGTGAGGCTTGTGGGGCACTGACACTTTTCAAATGGATCAATAAATTATATTCTCATGTCTTTGTGAAAACTCTTACAGGTAAAAGAAATCGTAACTTCCATCCCCTGAACAATACCTTTTATTTCAATGGGAACATCAGTGTCAATAAATGCTTGAAAAAATCCAGTCTTTAGGGGGACAGGCAATACCTCAATCCCCAAAGGCTACAAGACGTTGATTACTATTATTGTCTTCAAAGGGAATAAGATCACATTGAGCTTCAGACCAAAATAAAGATCCTTTCAGGTCACATTTACTAATGATCCATGGTGATATAAATTAAATCAATTACATCTTTTATTTGTATACAAATCATAAGTTAAATGAATGTTCTGCTGCCCTAGTTAAATGTAATTATCTATAAACACACACAACACTTCTTGTGCTCCTTCTTCTGACAATGTCATATTTTTTCTTAGTCACAGGCAGGACAAATTTTGAACATTCAGTAGAATAACCCCCATTTAGAAAGTTAGATCTGAAAATCAACATTTGCTCAATGAAAATTCTCCCAAGAGCTGGGTGCTGTCAAAATTAGCAGAAGAATCAAGATAAAGGTTGTAAAAAGAGGTAGTACATTTAATTTCAGAACAGCTTGTTTAGGTTCCTACACCACCTCAGCTGTAACAACATTTTCATCAACTTCAATAGGCTTTGGATCAGGCTTTGAGTTGGAAGGGCAGTTGATGATAACAGTAGGAGTGCAGACTGATGCCAATGGGCTTTGAATTGGTCCATTATTATGAAAGCTATTTACAAAGAACGAATAAGTAATCCACACTGTGCTATATACACTACCTCACTACTCAAAACAATTAGGCTAGTGTGGCTTACTGACTCACTGTTTTTACCATTTGCACAGCCACTGGATGAACATTTTCTAAAACAAATTTTTAAATCTTTTTAAATTTGAAAATGCAAAGATTTTCATGGGGTTTATTAAAAAAATAATACAGTGGGACCTTTCTTCCTCCTACACTAATTTCTTTTAACCTAACAGCCAAGCTAATCCTGATGAAACATCTTTACATCAACTGCTTATGTTTTACAGAATGTTTTTTCCCTAATTAATTGAATCATATACATCATAGTCACATTTATTAAGTTTTGTTAATTATTAGGTACATTCTCACCCATAAGATTTTAAAGATTTGTTTAATGTCATATCTATATATAGTAGACAATTAAATCATTATATTCATTAAAGTTACTCATTTAATTCCTTTGCTTGGCAGTAGGAGATGGAACTATGAATACATGTTTCAGTGCACTTTAGTACTAAAAGCACACATTGCAATCAGCAACAAATGTACATTTTTAAGGATCACTTGTAAAATGTGCTGGACTTATAATGTCATATTCTAAACACTTCTGTTCCTATAAAAGATTTATGGAATATAAGAGACTCCTACCCAGCTATTGTGCTTGCCTCTCAGAATGGGGATTAAATAAGCAGTTCTATCCACCTTAGCTTTTGCACTACATTTTTTGTAAAATACATACTTCCACTCAACTGATCATCAGAATGGGCTTCTGCAGAGACTGATGGCTACAATTTCTTGGTTTATGTTATTTAATAGTGGTTCACAATGGTCTCTCCTGTCCTTAAAGGATATAAATATATTATGAAAACAGTGCTACTGAGTACCAACTATAATATAAACAAGTTTGTTTTCATGTCGTTATAATGACCATACACACTCATGAGCGAATTGTTCATGCAGACATCTATCAGTCAAATATGTAATAGATGGCGATCACAACCTGCTGCATATGATCTCTCAGAAACCTCTCTTGAGGGGGTTTTGGCCACTAGCATTCATAATTCACAAACCAGCCAACCTAGGAATTCAAGTTAACAGCTAAGAAAGAGTAAGTTCTAGAAGATAGGCCTGCTTGTAGTTCACGGGAAAAGAGGGGCAGTTCAGCCCACTGAAGATATTTGGACAACGGTCTGTACACTTGGGAATGATTCCTAACTCCCAGTTTCAAACGCTGTCTTATCCCACATGCCAACTCTGTATCGGGTTGAAATGAGGCACGCATCATCTCTTCTCCCATTCTGCCCTCATTACAAGAAGGAAACCTGACCGTCTTGGCCAGAGAGGCACAACAATATGCTCTAACTAGATCCCTAATTTGGACACATCAATCTTACGGCTTGGACACGTGCCACACCATGTATTCAGAGGTCGGTTAGGTGCAGCCTTTCTCCTTAAACGTACAGCCTATAGATAACACACTTCTAACTGAGCTCCCTTAGGTAAATGATTGCAACTGGTTGAGATGAGTCCAGTCTTTATAGCTACTTTGTTAATATAGTTGCTTATTAATAGCAAAGATTAAGACACATTCATCACTAATTCTTTAAAATACAAACCTTACCTTTGGCATAATCTAACATTTTCCTATCATTCTACAGTTTATAGTGACAAAACAGAACAAAATACGACAGTAATACAAAGCAGCGCTATAAACAAGATGTATTTTCAACTACAAAACTTACATGCATTTTTAACACTACAAATATGGATCTGTATTCAATTCTTTAGAACCCGGCTTGCATTTTGAACATAAATTTGCTTCGCCTTACTCATGGGGAGAAAGAAGAAATCTAATCAAATTCTACTGAGTGTTTTCTCTGCTATAATTTAGTGGTAAAACTGGCAGGCTGCCTAACCACGTCAAAAAGGGATACATTTGAAATGCTGTAACTATAAAATAACAAGGAAGCTTTTAGCCACATTCATGTAGTGGAGACTATGAAAATGTTTACTTGTAATGTGGTTAGCATATGAAAAGATTAATCTAACAGGAAAATACATTTTAAAGTTGTGAAATTGTCTTGCTTGATGTATAAATATTTTATGTAAATAAAAGCGGATTTGAGATCCATATAACATTTATATATTTTTAAACCTAAAGGCATAGCAACTGACTCTGCAAAACATTTTTCAGTAATACTCACACTCTGCTATCTATACTAACGCCTTTATTTGTTTATATTAGCTTTTACCCTAATGAAGATGGCGCCGGTGGTTCTGTCTGGCTAAGCTGCTGACAGGACACCATCAGCTTCGATGGAAGGCATCACCGAGAGAGAGCAGGCGGTTTTTCAGCTCAGTGACTCTGATTGCAGGCTACAGCGAAAGAAGATTGATGCCAATGGCAGGAATAAGGAAAGGTGACTTTTCCTCAAGACTGTGATTGGAAAAGTTTTAGAAATTCGGGGTAACGTATAGGGATGCTGTTCTAAGTACTTTAAACGTCTGAGCTCATTTCCTCGAGTTGTTTTCTTTTTGCCACTTTCTTCATTAAGTGTGTCACTGGAACGTAAAAGTCATTTTATGTTCCTGAAGATTTGGAGATAGCTTCTAAATTACATGCCAGAGAGGGATAAAGGGGTTTAGACATAAATGAAAAGTCAGACATTCTGATCCAACTTAATTGGAGCTTAATTTTATTATTTTTGTTATTTGGGACAATTAACAAATTGTCCCCCATTCAAGAAACAAAACAGAACGGCCTGGCAGACTAATGGCCAACTAACAATACCAAGTAATTTTCATAAGATGCAGACAGCTGCTACCACAACCATAACTCCTGCAATATAAGGGTGGGATTACTTTGTGGAAGAACCAACACTTTCTACCAAATTTCAAATCATTTTCAGAAGTTGTGGCAGACAACGAATGTGCGAGTCAAGACTCAAAGCAAAGACCAACAGTTCAACTGCTTTGGTGGCTCACACTCACAAGTCTGGAGAGAACAGAAACGTTTTCATTAAAGAATCTACAAAATGACTCTTTATTTTCTTTGGAAGCCAGATAGCATTAAAACCCAACTGAAGAACAAAATATTCTACATCTGGGTATTGGGAAATGTGATGAGTTACTGCACCTCAAATCATAATTATGGCATTAGAAATTTTTTTATTAACTGTTTTTAAAAAAGGAAAACTTCCGTGATCCATATAGCTGTTTGATACACTTATGGATTTAAAAAAGATGCATTCTAACTTAGCATCATAGTATAAATTATTTCTCTGTTGTTAAATCTAAATAAAGTGACAAACACAGGGAAGTCTATACAGTGATAAATACAGTGAGGTCTATAGATTTGTGTCACCAAGTTAACAAAATCAAAGGCATTACATTCAAATCGAAATATATTTTCCTGGATGGCTGCACAGGCAAGTTCACACAGTGCAAATTTGTGGCTCATGTAAATGAGCCAGTGTAAATGCTTGCGAAATTTTGGGGCAGAGGAGAGGGCTGGTGGTTTGATGCTAATACACACAAAGAACTGGATTATTCCAGCACTTTTACAAACCTAACTTTGGACCATTGGCTTGACCTCTCTCCTAATGTACAATCATCAGAAGCATTCGGCACCATGTTCCCAATTTTTTTAGAAGCATATGTGTGAGCCAGTACTGAACTCCAGTGGGGTGCCTCTGAAAATCAGGTGCTGACCTGCCACACGTGACTCTGGAAATCTCTCTTAAGCAGCGAGAAAAGCATGGGTTCCAGCTGGGACACAGAAAGCATACCCAGAGAAAAATCCAGCACATAGCATCAAACAGAACATTTCAAAATCTCTTGAAGTATCTTGAAGTATTGAATCTCTACAATAATTTCACCAAAAGGCATACTGCACACAAAATAGATGTTCATGGGGTGGAGCTTAACACCTGAAGCAGCAAGAGATTAACGCCGACACTTTCACCCATTATACACAATCTGAAAGCAGGGCGGGGGGAGGGAAACAACCACCTGAACAAATAACCCAATTCCCAAGTACAGATCTGCATCAGTCAAACCAAAGATTGTTTTGTTATTAATCAGAGTAAGAGAATCAAAAATGAAGTAATTTCTTTCTTTTAAATATCAAATGCATTGAAGCAGCAGTAATTTATTTTTATGTCATTATTTCTTTTGATACTATGCAAAATACCATTTCTAAATGCTGGCTTTCTAAAAACAGAACCATTAGGATAGTTGTTACATATTTAATTTCATGCTCCACTCAGCATAAAGCAGTTGAGAGACTGCCAGCCAGAGCAAATTAAGTAACCGGTTAGATAATTTCCTGCTTAATTGAAAGCAGGTAGTTTTTAAAAGTAATAATTGATTTTGTTTCTAATGAGCGTGTAGCTATTTCTTCCTTTTTCTATTCCTGTTATTAAACAAGATTGCACTAAACCTTTGTACACTGTTAATGACAGGCACAGGAGGAAAAAAGCTGGAGAATACTGTTTATTTAATATTTTAGATTCCAGTTGCAGTAAAAAAAAACCTCAACAGAATGGCATCTCAATATTGGTCCTCCACTCCACGATCATTGCTTCAATATCTAGTCTAGGTCAAAAGTTCTTACCTTCATGCTCTTCAGGGGCAAGATGTGAGCCAGCGATCTCAGTTTAGTTCAAAGCCAAGAAGCATCAATCATCCTAGCAGACAATAACTGACCTCAGCAAAAAAAGTAAAAAAAAAAAAAAAAAAAAAAAAAAGTGTTCTGGAACTACTCCTTTCCTTTTGTTTTTAGGAATGGTCACTCCAAAAGAAAGCTGTGATGTCTAAAGACAACAGATAAAGAAATCTTTGACTGACAACGTTATATGATTTGGTAAAAAAGGACTTAATTCTCCACAACTGTTGAAAAAGCACCTGCCACAAGCAGTTAATTCACTTGAAAATTATATTTAAAAACAAAAGAATAATTGTTCTATTAAAATGTTTGAACAAAATATTACATTTTCTGATCTAAAGAAAAAATTAAGATGACTGTGTCCATCTTTTCTTCCACTTCTTTGAAAATTAACAAAAGGGAAAGTACATTCCACATGCGTAAAAGTATTCCTGCAAGCTTTGTATTACAATCCAGTGTTTTGACAAGTTAATATAAGAAACAGTCAAATTCCAGTATGACTCATTTTAGACTCTATCCTCATAACTATTGAGCACCTGACTGCTTCCCTTCCACAGGTGCAGCTATATAAGCAACAATTCTCTGAAGTGAGTGATATAAAACAACTTAGAGTCAAAAATCAGTAACAGATCTGTATAAAAATCAGAAGCTATAGCATCATATATACATCATAGATCTATAACCACCACAAAATGCCGAGATGATTCTCCCAATGAAAAATCATTGCTGATTTCAGGCTGGTAGGTATTTCCCATATTGCTATTACTGATTATTGCGCTGAGACAATTAAGACCTGCACCAGGTGGAGCAAGCAAGAGTTCTGCAGCTTGTCAGGAGCTTGATCCATGCATTACTGAAAGTATTATGTGCGGTTCTAAGTAGTTAAATCTGGTATTTATTATACAAATCCTTCTTCTGAATTTACAGTCTTACATGCAAAGATTTAAAGAAAAACACTCTATCCTCACAGAACGTAATAAAGAGGTATGCAAGGGTATCATAAGATTTGGGGTTATTTTCTTTAGTTTGTGCTAAGAAAGTACAGTCACTGGCATTTGCTAGTATGCCAACTGACAAGAGGTTTTTTGGTTTATCCACACTGACAAATCTCTAAAGCAGTTAATAATCTTAACAGCAACACTATGATTTTTTGCTGAAAATCACAGTTGCTAACCATACTGAACTCTCTTTTTATTTAAAGGTCATCAGCACAGTACTTAGATTTTGCCCATTCATACATATGACACTAAATCACGCCTGTATTCTTGATAACACTCCCCCCCTTTTTGTACGTATGTGAGTACATACGTACAAATAGAGCTTAAACTTATTTACATATAAACATCTATGTACGCACCTTAATCTTCAATAGTGTGGTCTAGAGTGGCTGGGGAGGGAGGTTAATGAGATGAAAGCGGATATTTTATTCAAAGGAGGAAAAAAATATGAAAAAGCCATGCAGTTTATCCCAAGCAAGTACCTGAAGAACACCATGTCATCATGTACTGCTTTTGTAACATACTCATCACAGGGGCAAATGGGGTCTAAAACTTCCAGAGTTTCTCTACTTTGGGTTAGGAGTGTTTCTCATATCTTACCGCTTCTGAAGCTAAATGCTATTGTTCCTATCAGTTCAAGTTTTAAATTCTCAGAGTAAAAGAAATTAAACCCAACACACACAAAAATAGTGCAAATCCTGACACAAAGTAGTATGTCTCATACAATGAAGTCACGCATTTCATGTTTACTGTTACAGTCATTTTCAGCTCAGCAACAGGATGAAGGCTGGTCTACAATCTCCCCTTCCAATATTAATAGCATTTCATAATCCCCCTTTTGTCTCCTTAAAGATCAAAGAAAATGACCATTAAAACTGCAAGCTGCTAGGCTGTCCATCACAGACGTTAGGCCAGGGTCATTTACAGATCAAACTTGTACAAACAGAAGTTGTGGGAAAGGAAGACAGAAAAAGAGGAAAAAGTAGAAATATGACAGGGATATGTGAAAACTGGAGGTAGGAGAGGGGGACAGGCTTTACTTCATGATATCCAAACAAATACTTTATGAATGGTAACTCCAGTAAAAAGCTGTGATGACTAATCACAGTGGAAAAACTGGTAGACACCATTCTCCCCCTTCCCTCCCCCCCACCAAAAAAAGGATTTCATTCTTTATACTTATCCCAATATCATTTACTTAGCAGACATCCAAATTCCACTTGAAGTTAATTAAGAATTTATATCAAGTGACTTGGTCTTGTTGGAACTGTGGACAAAAGATAGCCAGCGCTAAAAAGGATCAAAGATACCTGATAAATACTGTCAGTATTTGACTGCACTTTTACTATACTATGTATACGCATGTATACTGTAAGTACACATATATGTAACTCATACAAATACATTCCACTTATGTTTAGATTCTGCAGTTTGAAAAAATGAAAATAGATTACTAAATGCATGCTTTACTTCTGATACCATCACCAGTCCTTCCACTGTTGAAGACAATGGATGTTTTCTGTGAGGACAGACTTCAGAGCACTCCATCAAATAACGACCACAGGTCACAACTACATGAGCTGTAGTTGACCACAACAACTACATGAGCTATTTTTAAAATTACCCCTAATTGACCCCAACTTACTGTTTCTCAGTTTTCCACTAAACTTGCGCCAAGAGCTCATGGCCAATTAATCTGTAAATATAATCTTATGAGTAAATCTAATTTCTGAATGACTTTCTGTGAGTACTTAAGTGCAGCTATTTTACCCTACAAGCTTTAGGAAAAAAAAAGGAGTCATTAAAGACTACAAATTTATAACTATAGATTAAGATCTATTAAATTATAATGACACTGAGTAGGAACTCATATTCAAAACATTCATAATTACAAGAAAAGGTTAACTGATCTAACATCCAGGGATGAGCACTCCGAAGTCTGTTCTGTGGAACAGAGACAGTACTGCATAACCAAACAGGTAAAAAATTTTTGGGGAAATTAGAGACAAATAGCATACACCGGTGACCTTCAGAAGTATATTTATCTATGTGCAGACACACGCTAATTCCAAGTTCTGTCTTCTTTGCAGTTTCTGCAGTTAATTTGCTCCTAAGAGGGCTGGGCTACAAGAGCAAGAGTTTCTAGACAAAAGCATAGTTCTAAGCTTGTCTTATCCAAATGACCTCAGCCAGAATTTTACCATCAACTGAAGAATTCTGTCAAGTTCTTAGGAAATACAAAATCATAGCAGCAAAGAACATCGTCTCCTTTATCAAGTAAGTTATTTGAAGAGGGCGGCCTGGCCGACGGAAAGTCTTTAACAGATCAAGATTAATGACAACTCATAGGAGAGAATAATCCTCTGTTCTTGCTCCATTCTTAAGAAGAAACTAGCTTGGAGAAGTCTGCACAAAAGCTAGAGTAAAAGTTGAGATGCCTCTTGGAACACACCGTGCTTGATCTTACCTTTTTCTGAGAGTTTATAGTTCTGATCAGGTGAGCCTCTGTATTGCCTAGACTTATCTGTCAGTCAACCTGGAATCATAGCTGCCACATCTGAAAGGAAGATAATAATGCTGATTTTCTACAGAAACCGTGGCCAAATCAAACAAACTTTAAAATGTTAAATACAGTTTTTAGTCTAATAGCTAGAAAAATAAAACTTAACTTCAGACAGTTACAAACTTCACGAAAATCCAGAGCAAGTTCCACACAAAGGCTCTGATCTTACAAGGCGACTTGTGCGCAAGATCATATTCAAGGATAAATCAATTTAAAATTAAGCACTATGGGTAGACCTACTTTCCCAATGGTTATTAATTTCAAACCATCTTCCCTAACCACCCTTATGAATTTGTCCCACACAGGAAAATAGAAATGGAGTGGGGGGAGTGTGGGGAGAAGAGTACATTAGAGGAGACATGAACTCCAGCAGACCATTTATCATACAGTAAGGTAACTAGCAACATAGTTTTCATTTCAGTATTTTAAATCTGCACTGGAAATGGCGGTCCCTAAGAAAAAGCAGTGCAACATGGGTTGGCCAAACAACAACAAAGTCTGTGTATATGCTGTTAGAACCCTGAGGGCTTAAAGAAAAGGATCTTTTATTCCCTGAAGGGAGAACAGAAATTTATACAGTGTTTATAAAAACACAAACAAACAAACAACCCCACAACTGAATAAAATATAGTTGTACTGTGAAAAATTTCTCTATTCTCCTTCCTCTCTCGAATAGCAATGCTGCTAATGGTTTCAGCATTTAAGAGCCCCATTAGCAGGAGTAGCTCTGGCTCTCTTAAGCCAGGACCACAGTTACTAGCTGGGCTCTGCTGCAGAGGCTGCACTTCCTTATGGTCGCACAGGATGACCTTCAGGGTAACCATCAGCCTTTGCCCGGTGTTATACAGGGTTCCTCCCTATCAGCTGGCTTCACCGACCACTCAAGAGCTTTCTCTTAGGTGAAATGGAATTGTGGCAATCTATCATATGAATCAGTACTGAGTACCGAGTCTTTGCCCACGGGTACCATTGGGCAGAGTCAGGCAGGTGTCCGGAGGGCAGCCTGGCTTTTGTCTCCCCCTACTTTACATATGACAATGATGGGTTTTATTCACTGTACTGCAACACAGTGTTTGAGGGTACCATACACCGTGACAGACCAGAGGAACAGAAAATGGATCTTGCAGGACTGAGTTTCCAACTCAGAATGCCTTGAACTGAATGTTGTCATCCTTCCTCTGGAACTGACTGTTTGGTCAGGTTACAGGGAGCAATCTCCTCTCTCCGCAACCTTGGCCAGTACTTTCATATTGCCATTGACCCCTATCTCAGCCACCAAGGTAGGAACTTCCAATCAGTAGTGCTCCAGTCGTTGACAGTCCTGGACAGGAATCCATCACCAGAAGGAACCTCCAGCTGGTTGTGCTCCAGAGGTGAAGATCCAAGACAGATATCCAAGGTGTCCATGGTACAGTAAACTGGATAGAAGAATGTCAGGAGTGGTGGAACATCCAAAGTCTCAGCAGAAGAAAGTGGCTTGGCTCTTCCTCTGAAGAGTCATATTAACATTGGTAGCCATTTTCCATAATTTGTGAGCCACGTGGACTGCTACTAGTTTTGACTATATATAAACTGTATCTGCAGGGTTGTTCATGACCTGGGGAAAAGGAGGCCTGTGCAAACCCTGTAGGAAGGACAGTAGGTAGGACATGAAAAGGGAACTCTATAGCCACGATGTGTCATCTCAACCCACTAACATTAGCATACCAGCTTAGTTAGGTGGACAGGCCACTTTACCTAAAAGGAACATGAAAATTATGTGTGTTTAATAAATAGACTGGAATGTCAAGGTTAGAATGCTTAGTTGCCTGTTGCTGTTCATTCCTGGAAAATGTGCATTATTTAGTTATGGGATTTTTTGACAACTTAATTCATTTTAATTACATTGATAATTAAATTTGGGGGGGTGGATTTTTTAATGTATACATACATGCGCACAACACACAAAAACCATTTTTTTCACACAGTTAACAGAGTTCATAAAGTTACTAAGAACCCTGTCATGACCAAACCCACGCACTGGGCAACTCTAGGGATGCAATGACATGCAATAAAAATGTGCTGTCTTTCATTTCTGATCCCACCCAGTTTAAAGACTGGAGTATAACTCTCAGGCCTGGGCCTCCTTTCATCTCCTTAATCGCAATTAACAATAGAGATAGATGTAAAATCCTGCCCATTTCACAGATTCTCTCCAGCACTACCATCTCTCTAAGACCACCTCACAAAACAGTGTTCACGTAGACTATGTGGAGCCAAACACAAGAGTTCTATGCTTGTTACACTACGTACAACCATCCCAAATTACTAACTGCATATCTGACAAGGAAATTTCTTTTGCATCCTGAAAAACCTGGAGCAAATATATTTTGAGTAAACCATGGTAAGAGGCTCTGAACTGACACTGTTGTGTCTTCCATGAAAAAGGCAGATCCCGGGCTACCCTATAGGTGACATGGGTCTCAGACAGAGACTGAAATAGTCCCCAAGATATACTAGGGCAGGGGCTTGTATGGGTTACTTGGTTGGTCTGTAGGCATGCCACTGAGAAGCACAGCCAAGTCCTCCTTGCAGAGAACGTTATCTTTTCTCTGTGAACACTCCACTGGAGCTTCTTCCTCAACACTATAGATCACAGCATAGGCTGCCTGAAAACACATCCTTTAGCCCTCTGCCTTCCTGAATGGGCCCAGAGGGCTCATGATAATCTAACCCCACAAAACGGGATAAGAACTTTTGACTTACTGGCACGCAGCATCCCTTGGCCTTAAAGCAAAAATGAAGAGAAAAACTGGTTCAGAACAAAACAGCACATTTGAATATATTCCAGTTATCAGAAGCATGAGCCATGAAGCCCCAGTAGTGCAAACAAACTCCAAGGATGAAAAGAAATTTCTCAGTCTAACCTAGCCAGCTGTCACTGATGTACCAGGTAAGCGTTTTGCTCTACTGACAAACAAAGCCTATCAAAGACTGTTTACAAATCAATAAACAGTTTCTGGCACACAAAAAGCTTTCAATATAATGATTTGTTTTATTTTTACACCAAGGGATTCTTTCCTTCTTGGATAAAGCACATTCTGAAGAGGCAACTGAAGACTGTGCTTCCCATATTTCTTTATCAAGTCACTGCCACCATCACGATACACAGCTAGTCCTGTTTTGGAAAATGGGAATTGTTTGTATTTCAAATAGATGAGAAAAGCATAAAAAGCTTTGAACATGTCTCATAGGCATGTTGGCCCACACTACTTCACCAAAAGAAGTTCTCCAAGTTCAAAACTGACTGCCAAGGCTGCATACATGACATTTGCTATTTCAGTTCCTACGGGAGGGTCCAGATAAGATCCTTATGGGTAAGGAATAACACTAGACAATCTCTAGCCAAAGATTTCAGAGAATTTACTTTTTGGAAGTACTGACAATGGCCCTGATCCAGTAAAGCTCTAAAGAACGTAATTTAAACGCTTTGCTAGATCAGAACTGTAGCATGCAATGGAAGAGAACACAAATATCTGACTATTACAAACACTGAAAGGGGGAACACGCAAGCAGAGTTAAAGTTTAGTAAAACAGTCAGTTTTTCCTATAGTAAATTCACGTGGATCTGCTCCCTTACCCATAAGAAAAATTAACAGCAAGGTGTCAGGGTACAGACCTAGTCTTAAACACAATCCCCTTGTGCTACTGAGTCTCTCTCTATAAACTTTCCTCTTCATGCTTTTAGCGATATTTTCTGCCCACGTTTTAGCTTATGCATCTACACATAGAACACCAGATAAAGTCCATCTGCAGATACACCGCAGGTGATGAGTTGCAGATCAAGAATGCTGAAGCAACAGAGGCACCAGGGTGAGCTCCATGCAGAGCCAATTCAGCTCTGATTGAGTTCATTAGCTCAGGCTGCATCCCAGACCACTGCAGATTCACAGCCATACAAGTACTTTCATGCAGCGTGGAATATGAATGCGTCTCGTAGAGCTTGCCCAGTTTATCCCTATGCTGTGCTCCCAGGAGAGCTAGGCGGCAAAGTCCAGATGGAGTTGAGAGGCTCTGGGATGGAGCTGGTGCTATTAGCGCCAGACTGAACTCAGTCCGAGCCCTTGGCTGGGCACAGCACAAATCCAGCCTGGACCCAGGGCTGTAGCTGAGCTCATCTCTGTGCACGGTGGAGCACAGCACACAGGCTGCCAATGGTGCTGCTGTATTCAGGCTGAACCAGTACCTCCAGTTCAGCACCAACCACGCTGAGGTACTGGAGCATGTTCAGCGAAGGGCAACGAAGCTGGTGAGGGGTCTAGAGCACAAGTCTTATGAGGAGCAGCTGAGGGAACTGGGGTTGTTTAGCCTGGAGAAAAGGAGGCTGAGGGGAAACCTTATTGCTCTCTACACCTACCTGAAAGGAGGTTGTAGCACAGAAGCGGTCGGTCTCTTCTCCCAAGCCACAAGCGATAGGACAAGAGGAAACGGCCTCACGTTGTGCCAGGGGAGGTTTAGATGGGATCTTAGGGAAAATTTCTTCACCAAAAGGGTTGTCAAGCATTGGACCAGGCTGCCCAGGGAGGTGGTGGAGTCACCATCCCTGGAGGTATTTAAAAGATGTGTAAAATGATTCTATGATTGTATGCAGAGTCAGGCCTCTGAGTGGACACTGGCTGTGCTGGGTTCCTCACCACTCCTGATAACAGGAACACAGTGTAGACGCACCCAAACAGGCACAGATCTGGTTAAAAAATTAACGCTTGGGTTCTATAGGGTAAGAAAGCAGCTGGACTGCCTCCAGGCTCATACTCAGTGCTAGATGTTCCAGACTCACACTAGCTCCTGATGAACTAATCAGACATCGTTGCAACATACTCTTCAGCTCACATCAGAGTTTCCACAGGGCTCCCCTCCCCAGCATCACTTACACTGGTTTGCTGTGCCTCCTTTCTACAAGATGCAGCTCTCCTGAGTCTAAGTGCAGCTCCCTAACAAAACACATTATACAAAGGTGAGATGAGATGATGTAAAAGACTGAGCTCGAGACATAAAAGCATCACAATACCGACTCAAAAGAAACCCCCAAATTAGCAAAAGTTACCCCAAGTAAATCAGAATGGATGTGCTACGATTGCATTACACAGAGACCATCTTTATATCAAGATGCCGGCATACCAGCCCGGCTCTTTCACATCTAAAGCATTTGGTTACAATGAGTTATAATTTGCTGTAACAATGTTAATAAATTAAAAGCACAAAGGGGCAATTACAATCACATTAAAACATTCTGTAATTTTGGAAAATTAATGTTTCACTAAGTCTTCATTTTTACGGATAAATTGAGTCAGAACTGTGCTGCTCCTACACTGTGCTAACCAGTATCAGCGTTAAGCTTTTTGGAACCATATGGAAAGCTATCAATTTTTTTTTTTCTTAAGTAGGATTCTCATCACTTTGTTTAATATCACTACAAATTACACAGGCTAATATTTACAGATGGTTTCATGTAGGAACTGTGAATCAACAAACTGCAAGGCAATAGGTAGTAACTGTTCATGCCCAAAGGAAGCGGCGTGAGCTACCTGCCCCGGGGCTGCACAGAGCACCGGGAAGCTCTCTCACGGCTAATCCCTCATTTGCCTCGGTGGCCCTTTGGGAAGTCACACGGGGCCAAACTGAAGCATGAAGTTTCACGCTTCACGTGAAGTTTATGAATCACATACCAAAAAAAAAAAAAAAAACAAACAACCAAAACCACAAACCCTTAAAAGAAAAAAAAAAATCACAGGACTGGCTTCAAAAGTCACGAGACCTTTTAATGTTATACTGTAGGTTCATTTTATTTGTCTCCTGGTGCTTCTACTTCAAGTTTCAGTCAACTCAGACTTTGAAAGTTTTCCTTATGGACACTAAATATAGAAACGCATCTATTTGGTCAATAAAAAGGGATACTCGCAAAGTTTGACATCAGCCCTAGGTCTTCCACAGAGACACGGAGCATTTTAAGTTTCTCAGGTGAGTTTAGAAAGCCTACAGCTTTCAGGCTTTCAAAACATTCAGTATCAGATTTTCGTGCACTTGACCACACCGCTGGGGGAAAAAAAAAAAAAAGTTCACGCTTGGGCAGCTAAAGAGAAAACAGTTTTTAGAAGTACTCAGCACACAGCAGTCTGGTATGCTATTTCCACGCAATCCTCCTCCCACCATCTCCAAAAGGGTATCCCACACCTACAGAGGCGCAGAGAAGAGCACCACAACCATCGGAGTGAGAATGGATTCCATGTGGGAGAGATTAAAGGGACATATTATCTCCAGCACACACACACACACACACAAAAAAAAAAAAAAAATCCAAAAAGGCAACAATATGGTAGAGATTGGCAAAATCAGTAATAGGATCAAAAAGGTGAACGTGGAAGTTACTCAGTCTCTTTTAACAGAAGAATTAGGAGGTGCGAGTTATAATTATCAGCTGACAGATTTTTAGAGCAATTAAAATGAGTTTTTTTGTTCATATAACACCCGGTGAAACCGTGGAACTCACCGCCACCAGATGCCACAGACACCAAAAAAAAACCCACCCCAAGATAAGGGCAGCACGTGCACAGGAAGGCCCAGGGACAGCGACTAAACCCAAGGGCTGCCACCTGCGAGCCACGGCGTCCTTTCACTAGCCCACCCTGCACGTGCTGCTCCAGGGGTGAGCCGCGCCGACCTCCTCTCCACTTTCTCAGGGCAGCCCCCAGCATCACCACCCTCCCCTCCCCCGGGCGCAGGGTGCACCCCCACGCCACCCAGCTACCGGCTGCCCGTCCATCCGTCCTACGCCCCCCAGCAGAGCCCTTCCCTTACCCCTTGGGTTGGAAGCCCACGGTCCCTACGTGGGGGGAC
>NW_009647080.1:1503333-1513850 GCF_000708025.1 Charadrius vociferus
GGTGTGTGTGTGTGTGTGAGCGCTGCGTCGTGTGAATGGCCGCGTCGGCTGTCCCCGTCCCCCGTCCCCCTCCTCAGTGCATCCGCGGGCGCTTTAGAAAAAGTTCTTTTCCTGCAGGAAGCGAGGGGGCCTTTTCACCGCGCTCCAGCGAGCCCTGCCAGCGCGCCCGAACTTCCCGCATTCAGCCCCGAACTTTCCCACTGGTGCTCAGCAACGGGATTCCCACGCTGCGGAAGACCCGGTTACAATTTGGGCGGTTGCGGTAAAACACCCTCTCCGGCTGGCAATGAGCAGCTCGCTTCGCGGGTGAAGTGCTTCATTGCTTTCCCAACCGCGGTTCTTCGTGAGAGGACGCGGTCCTGACTGAGCGACTCGGGCTCAGAATGGGAAAATCAGATTGTTGCTTAAGGCAGGTTGTTACTTACATAGATCCACTCTTTACATGAGTTTCAGTGGGTTCGGGGTGAAGACCACTGGGCAAAAGCCAGCGTAGCCGTTTTGTGGCCCAGCAGGAGATGCAGGTTGGGTTTAAACATACATTTTTTTCATTAAAGGTATTAAACTCTTGCGCAGTGCAGGTTTGGGGGTTTTCTTTGCAGTGAATGAACTGTCAGAAACTCCAGCTCCTCCGTATTTTCTCTCATCGGTCACGGGACAGCACCTCTAGCTGTGGGCCTCAGAGCCTGCATGCATGGGAGCTCTTCCCAGGCTGAGGAGGAGGAGATGCGACATTAGGTTCCTCTATCAACAAAATCTTAGAGCAACTTCATTTTAAGTACACAGTTTTGTGGTTTACTTCACTTGGCGTTTGCTGAGTAGCTGTTTGTGGCCAGGCAGGTGGGACGCTTGCAATGGTTTTCATTGTAATTCTGCTTATTCTAATTCTCCCGTTAATAAATTGGTTTGGTGCATAAGTTCTCAGGGAAGAAAAGGAGGTTGAGCCCAGACCTTCAGGAATATTTACAACTGCTTGCAGTCATACAGAAGCCTTCACAGGCAGCAGAAACCGTTGCTGAAATGTCACCCGTCAGCTTGCAGACGCTTTTATCCAAACCCTGTCGCAGCAAAGACTCAGGCACATGAAGAAGCAAGAGCAGTGACGTGAGAGGAGATGCCTGGAGAGCCGCAGCCCTGGGCTGGGGTGGGCTAAGGACCCTGTGAGGATGGGGTGCAGGGTCCCCAAGGCCAGCCACCGACGGGGGGCTGGGGAGGAGGGAGGATGGGGAGGGCACCTGTGCATCCCAGCCCTAACACTGAGGATGGATTTTTAAATCAATTCAAGCGGTGCAGGTTCTGTCTGTGGGCAAGGTGAAAGCTAACCCCCTGCAAAAGTCTGACCTTGCAGTCAGTGTAACATATTAGGACCGATGGTATCATTCACAGGTGCACAGCTGGGCGTTAGGATGGGCATGTGTGTATCAGTGCAAACACAGATTTATCTGAGGTCAGCCAGTACACACGCATGTTGCAGGATCAAACACTCCTCTTCCTCTAGTTTGCTGGACACTGGAAACTGGAGGGTGGCAAATAAGCTGAGTTTATGTAAATATGATTTTAGCGTGATGCTCGAGTTAAATCCTTCTGATTTTAACTGCTTGATATGATGTTTAAATCTAAGTGACCTGTAACCTTTAAAATCTTACTGGGATTTTAACACCGCATGCTTTTGAATTAATCTGAGAACAATCATTGACAGTCGGCTGGTCTCCATTAGGTATATTTGCAGTAAACGAAATAAATTCCAGTTGGTGGGGGAAGGGAGAGAGTGTCCTGAGAAACTCGCTCCTCCGCTCCCATTGATCATCACCTGCGCTGGACTTTATACAGCAGTTTAATCCTATTCTCTCCCTCAAAGGTTTCAAGCCTCTGCAAGATCCTGACTGCTAGGGAACAAAGACTGGTATGTGGTTCCCTCAAAGGTCAGTCATTAACCTGCCCCAACAACAGTTTTAGGAAGATCAAGGCAATGAAGAAAAACTAAGAAAAAGCACTTTCACTTTGTAATGAATTGTTCAAAATGCCTTTATACATTCAGTTTTATTCCCTTTCAGCTCTGCACTTTTTAGTTCCTGCACGTATTTATTTCTCATCAGGAATAATGGCAAGATTTGCTCTCCCAGAGATTTGACCTTAAGTTTATTCTAGCCACAACACTATAGACCATTTCATCAATTATGAATGTATTCATGTGTATAGAGGAACTGGTAAGCCAGCTCAGTAATGCTACCTTGTTCTGGAGACTTACCCTTATAAATAAATTAGGGGCATATCTTTATGAAATACCAGAAAGAAATAGAAGATGAAAGAGAGATGGGAAAGAAAGAGAGAAAAGAAAAGAAAAGAAAAGAAAAGAAAAGAAAAGAAAAGAAAAGAAAAGAAAAGAAAAGAAAAGAAAAGAAAAAAAGAAAAGGAAAGAAAAAAGGAAAGAAAAGAAAAGGAAAAGAAAAAGAAAAGAAAAGAAAGGAAAAGAAAAGAAAAAAGAAAAGAAAAAAGAAAAGAAAAAAGAAAAAAAGGAAAGGAAAGGAAAGGAAAGGAAAGGAAAGGAAAGGAAAGGAAAGGAAAAGAGAAAAGAAAAGGAAGAAGGAAATAGAAACAAGAAGGACGGAAAGGAAATAGAAAACATAGAAACCACATTTTTCTAAAGATAAAAAAACAGAGGCTAATATTAAAAGTGCTTTCTCTGTGATTTGTATTTTCTGTGCCTGTGTGTCTCTATGTGAGACAATATACTGGACTTGCAGTAGTCAGACTATCAATAAGACATTTATTTCCATAAGTTATTGATGACCCTTTAGCTCACAAGTGACAGGCCAAAGCAAAGCCACGAGCAACTTCTGAAAGGTCATCAATAACAACTGAAAATAAATGTTTTATCCATTGCCTGCCCATTGTGTGTCCTGTTTATGCAATGCCAGTTTAAGTTTCATCTGGCAGAGTTTTCAATGGGCTGTAACTACTCCAGTTCCTGTCTGAAGCAACCAGGTCTTCCCGCAACAGAGGAAGGAGGACACACACACAAACACATCCCCCCTTGCTTGCTCCCACGCTTCATGGAGTACCTTTTGTCAGATGCAGAGGTGAAAGCATGCATCTCTCAGCACATCAGGATGAAACAGTACCCTGAAGAGTGAAAGGAGAGACTGCCACCTTACTAAAACATTAAACGCCGTGGAGAACCCTGATGCTGCAAGTGTAAGATCATTCAGAAGAAAGAAGATACAGAGGGGACGGGGAATAAAAAAGGAGCAGCTGAGATGCAAGGCTGTAAATAAATCATACCTCATACTAAGATTACAAATACATAATATTCTATTAATGTGTTTCTAATAATAATTCATACCATACTGCAAGGAAGATTGATGCATTGTGTGTGTTAAGAAGTTCCTGGAGGCAAAAGCAAGCTCTTTACGTCTATAAGGAGTCTTTTGCTCCCAGTGGAAAAAGACTGCAATGGACATGGGATACAACCCAGTGGGGACAAAAATTTATTTTGAATAACCATCACCAGTAACCTCAATGTCTTTTAATTAAACTTTTGTATTTAAAATTCCAAATTTTGTTACTCTTTTGCATTTATGTTTTCATCTTTTAAAAAATACTGCTTTGAGAATCAATTCTTGGGAGCTTGAACCAGTTCAAGAGATTGGTCTGAAATAAGCTAATGACTTTGCATCCAGTTGTGAAACTTCTGATCACTTGAGCAGTCCTTATGCCCACATCCTTACTCTGGCAAATAAGCTCATTAACTTCAAGACAAACTTTCTATATAAGCAAGGATTTGTGCTGCTTTTCAAGTCAATTTCTCCATTGAGGTAAATTAAGAGATTTCCTTGAGTAAAATATATCAGTGCTTTAAAGTGTTGAAAGAGCATGTTACTGGAGTAAAAATTACCAAAATAAGTGTCATTAACACTTCGAGGTAAGTATGTGGCAACATACCGGTATTGAAGACAACTTGAAGTAGTTACTTAGCATAAGCTGTGTGATTACCCAAAATATTCTTATACATGCACATCATTTAACTTTAAGAAAACAAAGCCTAAACTGTAAGAAAATGTGCATGTTGAAGCATTTTTAACAGCAATTTTGAATGTCTTTAAAATACTTTTGCATAGTTTGCCCCCTGCACAAGAAGCAAAACCATGAAGAATTGCTATACAATTACTCTAAAATGGAAAATAACATTCATTCCCATTTCTTACAAGAGAAAATTAGTAAGTCACAGAATATACTTAACTGTGAAGAATTGCAGTTCATGGATCATTGTCCAATATTCTCCTTACATCCATCTTTCTTTTTCCTGCATCTCCAGCCATTTGCACTTTGCAACGTCTATCTTCATTTAAATTCACTGTGCTAGACAGTGGTTTTCACTAGACAATCCTGTCGTCCCATTAAATATATAGGGTCATTTTAGTACATACTACTGCGGGAATTAAAACCCGTGAGTGTGACCCTATCTGCCTAAAGGAGACATTACCTGGCTTCAATTTTTTTTTTTTTTTTGGCTCTCTAAACATGACATCCTGCAAGAGCTGTTTTCTGTCAACAAAAACTGAGGGCTCTTGTTTTCTTAAGTGACAACTTTCTCAGAAGCCATGCAAGCTATAAAGAAGGATCACAGAAAGCATCCTACCACAAATTAATACAAAACTCATCTTTTTAGCAGATGGCTTTTTCAAACACACACGAGTACTTAAGCAAATTAAAAGGGTGCTATGATCCTATAAACTCCTACTATTCTACGGTTTCTTCTGCAGGATGGAGGAGGAGCCTCCTTCGCAGAGCCTCACATGTTATGGCAAAAGGAACTCTATAGCAGGTAAATAAATAGATAGTAATAGGGTTAAACAGAATTTGGCATGCATTGGAAGCGCCCGGTGTGGCCCATAAACAACTGCAGTCAGGGGATTTGAAGATACATGGGAAACCTTCTCTCTCAACACACACAACCACCAGACTTGAAGCTCTAGTTCTTTTTAGCTTCTGTTCCCAGCAGTGACACCAATGTGACTCGAACCAACTCAACAAACAGCATTGTCTGTAGTGCTTTAAATACTGGTCAGGCTGTCACTAGCGTGAAGCAAAGTGCAGAATTGTAAATTAATATTTGGCAAGCAGGTGATACCTGAAAGTGACACTGATCCAGAAAAGTACTTTGAGAACCAACTGACTGCAGTCACAGAGAACATCGGTGCATTTGCATCAATGCGGAGGAAGCGAAGGTCTCTCCTCCTACCTTGGATGTCCCTCCGCTGTGAGAAAGGCTGTCTTCACAGTCAGGGAGAGAAAGCTGATTTCTTCTTTTAATTTAAAACAAAATTAAAAAAAAAAAAACTTCAAATAAATAATTTGAAGAATTCCTTAAAACACTCCTGGAGAAAAAATAACAAACATGTTAATATTAGCTTTCAAAAGGTAAAATGCTGTTTTAGAGCAAAGTATTGCTATTGTTTCTGCCAGGGTTTTTTGTGGCATGAACTTAGACTGCTTTTGCTGATGAGGCTCTTCAGGTCCCCTGAAAATAAATACGAGTATCATTGGTGTAATGATAACATATGCAGATGAGCATGTACACATCCAGATACTTATTTAATTTAGGTCGATTTGCTCATTGTCCCTGTAGGCTGTATTATTTGTGTGATTACAGAGCTCTTAATGCAAACTCATAATAAACATGAAAACAATACGAGGCGGTATCATACCATCAGTTTTCGGGCAGATTAGCTGAGAATTTCTCTCTCCAAACAAAGGGCATGACATTGCACATAAATCTGATCTAAATCTACACAAAATAAAATTAAAGTTAAAGTTAAGACTCCAAATTCAATCTGTTACTATGTAACTCAGTTTAATGTAGTGTTCCTCAGGAAGCTGCTCCAAATACTCCTAAATTATTTTCCCCTTCCCCAGAATAAGCATCTTGATTGCTTCTATTTGGACCACACTGCAGAAGGTTGTCAACACGAGTTATCTTTCTTGCCACAAGCTTGCTTTAGTCAACGCAGAAATCTGACATTACCCAACAAACCCAGTGTTTCTGGTCACCTGAACAAAGCAACCTTCTTAAATGACATTAGCCTTCAGCCGACATACAACCACCAGCAAAATGCCAGGGTGTCTCTCAGTGACATACCAGTGTTGTCTGCTGCCACAGCCTCGCAAAGGGGAGGACGAGGGTTTGCACAAATCTCTATAACATAGCCATGCTGGAGACAACACAGCATGAAAAGCTCTTGTAGATACTAACCCCATTGCAGGTTTTTTTTTTTTTGTTCTCTCCACTAATTGAGGCAAAGTATTTCTTTATACATTTATTTCTATGTTTGCATAAAAAAAGAGCTTACATAAACGTCAAGCCATGGAGTAGGAATTTTTTTTTTTTAATCTCTTCTTCATCTCTCCAAAATGTTTGTTTTCACATGATTTTTTGTAGCATATGAAGCTGAAGGAAAGCATGAAGGAGTCTGCTCCTGGCATTAGAAGGATGCTCTAAACTGGACAACTATGTGAACATGCAAAAAACCCACAAATCTGTTTTGTCTGTGAAGAGCTGTTGTGAGCAATCAACAAACATTTTTCTTTTTATTTTATATTAAACTTCATGCACAGGGGGCAATGGGGAGGTGAAGGTCTTGAGAATATCTTAAGTTTTCTTATTAAACAGAAAATTCTGTTATGACCACAGAGAGTGGTCACAACCTGAATACGAACCAGAGAATGAGAAAAAAACCCCACTGCATTAAGTGAAGTGTGTGAGTTGTATTCAGATTTTGGATTTGAGGAAAATAGGGAGAACAGTACTGAAGATGACTCGTGCTATTTGGGGAAAAAGGTTGCGTTAAGAAGAGTTTGGAAGAGCTCTGATGATGTCTCGTCCCTGGTGAGGAGTGGTACCAGAAGACTGATGGATTTCGGTCTGTTGGTAGTCCGCAGAGTGAGGTGGCTTCTCTGTGCTCCCTGAATGCCCAATGGATCTTCCCTGAGCCATTCTGAGGACCCATGGGGTGTCACTGCAAAGCAGCCCACAGCCTCACCTCCAGCCTGGTGTCCAAGGGGACACAGGCCTGTAGGAATAATAATAATCCAGTAAAAGATTTGCATATTCTTTCCTCCATCTCACTCCCTCACCCAATTTTTAATTTCATACCACTATCCCCTGTTGCCAAGAGTAGTTTATCTATGGTGTTTGATAAGGGAGCACTAAACACATTATAGTGCTATTTTAAATGACATCACAACTAACTAGATATTTTAATTGAAGGTAAATAACCAACATTATTGCCATTTGAATGATAGCAATAGTGGAGAGTAATGGCACCATTGAGGAATCAATTGCTATTTCCCTCATAAACCATAAACCATTCAGAGATTTATAATGCCTTTTTAATGATCAGCCCTTCTAGGTGTTGAGCAGCTCCTCCGAGATCCTGAGTCTTCTGGCTGCCTGCTGAAGTCAACAGGAGTGGGGGGCAGGGGGTCTCAGTATCACGTATCTTTGTGCCCACCAGGATGAAACTTGTCACAGCAGTTAGCAGCCTCAGGCAAAGGAAAGCTTGGGATTTCACCACACTGCTCTGAAATGGTGCACCCCGAGCCCCAAAACAGGGACACTTGACTCAACCGCTGTTTCCTAACCTGCTTAAGAGTAAAAATGCATTGTGCATTTGTGTGCATTTCATGCCCTCTTAAGGTAGGTGTAGCAAGTAACCTTGTATAAGAAACCACGTTGATTGCTTGTTCCACTCTGCATACCTAAATGTGTTCCCTTCAAATTGTATCTGTCCTGAGACTATTTTAACTAATGTGGTCCTGTCCAATGCACTGGTTGGTTCAGTGGCATCATATCGTGCACAAACATCTGTGGATCCAGAGTGCTGTCAGAGGAGATGTCCTGTGTTCTGCGCTTGGAAGAGCTGTCCCCCTTCCCTGGTGCCATCACCCAGAGACAGTGTCAATGTCTCAGGTTTATTTTTTCAGCTGGAGTCAATGGCATATTCATTCACTCAGACCTGTGCTGACAAATTCAGCCTACATTACTCATTAAATTCAATGGGATTATCCTCATGACAAAAGGGATACAAGGCCAGTCATCACATTTTCATTTTTCACTTGCTTTACTTTGGTTTTGAATCAAAAGCGACTTTTTTAAGCTCCAGAGAGCACCTACGATGTGATCTCTTTCAATGGACCAAACTGGTCCGTTCAAGCACTATCAAGGATCTTGTCATAATACTGCAAGGGTTGGTTACAATGGAAATGAATCTCAACTCTGGACGTGGGAAGAGAGCATTGAAAAACCCAGCCAAGACAGATGAACTCCAGCCAGCCAGCCAGGAAGGGACCACATGCTTAAAGATGCATGGAATTTATTTGAAAAATCCCGATTTCATCTGGTGCAAAACAGGAGCGTTAATCCCTATATAGTCATAACATTCTGGGGTTTCCAACCCATTTCTAGAGCAATCTACTTAGCATCTGCTGCGCATCCAATCTAAATTTTGAAAAAGCACCCGACCCAACCTGCTCCCACTTAAGTCAATGACAAAACTCCCATTGACTTCAAGGAGAGCAAAAGCAGACCAGTTGTTAACAGGGAATTGCTGCCTATTGTTCAGCCGAGCATGTCGGACTAGCATGTATCAACATCATGAGTATCAAAGGGAGTTACTAGAGGAAATCCCCTGAATATTTATGCGATAGTCGGAGGGAAGGGCTGTTTTTCCCTCTCCCACATATCTCCACTGTGATATCGTAGCTACGTGAATGCACACAGCCGACTCGCAACTTCAACAACGCTTACAGACCCTCGGATTTCCCTTCGTACTCTCAGCGGTAGAAGTAGCCCCATGGAAAAAGAGGTCTGTGGCGTATCATGGTTCCTCACGGGTGTCCAGAAATATTGAGTCATCTTCAAGAGCCAATGTGGTGTCAGTGGATTTGCTATAGTGCTGCTACAGTGTGTGCGTGCCTGTGTGTGTTTGTCTGTCTGTACAGAAATAGTCTGTGCAAATTGGCTTTGGGAGAGCTAAAGGGGAACCAGTTACATACAGGGGGTTCCCAGAGATTTCCAGTGAGATCACAGGAGCTCCCGGGAGGGATCTGGTACAAACAGAGCAACCCAATATTACGGTGCACCTAGTTTCACACAGATTTTAATTAAATGGGACCAACAAGATTTGAGTCTGCATGCTCACTGTAATTTACAACCCTTCTTATTTTAGACAGCACATCAAGTCTGTCCACATTACCAGGACTCTGGGAAACAAAGTATAACCATAATGTATGCTTTAAGGCCCATATATATTTCCACTTCGCGAGACTGGGAGACTGCAGGGAGTGGAGTTTCACATAATAAAAGCAATGACTGTGGCAGAATTGGGTTCATCCAGCCCATAGCTAATGGAAATCCATCTTCCCATCACATCGTCATGATGTAGCATACAAATCTAGACCTCAGTCAGACAAAGATTTACACCACGTACTTAGATTTAGTGCCAACAGGAGTCCAACTGCCATGGATGGCACTGGTAATGTGGGACAAAATAAGGAAAACGAGAGCATAAGTATTTGTAAACAGAGCCTCAAAACATACGTTTTTAAAGGGAGAGAGAATCAAAGTGTGCCTCATGATACACTTCAGATGACCCAGTCTCACCGTTCATTCAAGTTATGGGTTTGACAGCTTCCCACTGTATCCTTTATATATCACCCGTTGTGACTAAGCATCCAGGGGACGTGCAATCATTAATCACCATTATGGATTTCTTCCCTTCTGTTGGGTTTGACTTACAAGCTGAGGGGCACATCCTGCAGCCTTTACTCCTTCCTGCAGCCCTTTGCCCAAGAAATCAGCACCGCTTCACTCACAGAGAGCGAGCTCAAAGCGCTGCAGGATCAGGTGCTGAGTTTCTTACACCAGCGTCCCATTCAAATACACAACGTCTCTTAAGCCTTGGAGGGAATTAACAGAAAGTTTGAACACTGCATTATTAAATTAAAAGGTTACAATCTGCCACAAGATGACTTAAGCAGGACTTGGGAGTATGTGTCTGTTAATTTTAATGCTCCGTCTCAAAGTACAGAACTCTGGACATTTCCAGCATCATATTTAAAACATGGTACATCTACTAATACGTGATCTGGTGCATTAATGGACCAAATTAAGTTACAGGTATGAATTTTACATAAAACGGATTAATATTATATGTCATGGAGGAATTTTAAATACTCCATCTCCATGCATTTTTAATAGTTATGTGCTCTAATTTAATGTTCCCAGGCATTGCTTTGCTTGAAGTCCCTAAACCCGCCTCCTCCCCCCCCTACGTGATCTGGTGCATTAATGGACCAAATTAAGTTACAGGTATGAATTTTACATAAAACGGATTAATATTATATGTCATGGAGGAATTTTAAATACTCCATCTCCATGCATTTTTAATAGTTATGTGCTCTAATTTAATGTTCCCAGGCATTGCTTTGCTTGAAGTCCCTAAACCCGCCTCCTCCCCCCC
>NW_009647080.1:1516518-1519656 GCF_000708025.1 Charadrius vociferus
CGTTCCTCCTCCCCGTCTCTTCTCTTCGCTTCCGACCAGATGTGAGCGGTGCGGCCCGCGGGTGTCGGACTCGGAGCAGGAAAAGTTGCGACTCTTCCCCGGGATAGAGGACCCGAGCCTAAACCAGACTTTAGAAGCGTTACGTAACTCTTGTAAAAAAAAGAAGGGACCGAGCAGCTGAAATCTTGAAGCTTTACTAATCTCCCAGAGCATTTGTAGATATATTTGACATCTATTGTTTAAAATAGATGGATTTTATTGGGGCCCAGGGAACTTTCTTCTCCCTGCAGGAATGTTACATATTGTATAGACAAATGAGTGACATTTCATACTGTGTATATATAGAGATGTTCTATAAGTGTGAGAAAAGTATATGCTTTAATAGACTACTGTAATTATAAAATATTTTTAATTAAATATTTTTTTGTAAATATTATAAAGGTGTGTATGTTTTTTTTAAATCTGTGGGAATAACTCTAGAATACCACAGCTCAAGTACGGAGCTGCTATTATGGAAATATCTTGAATGCTTAGGGCTTTTTTTTGTCCCCAAATGTCTTCTAGATGCGGAAGTTAACAGCTATAGCTAGTGGTCCTGCATGATTGCATGAGATGTCTAATTGCAAATAAAGTTGTTTGGAGTCCATACAAATGTGTTTTCCTCAATTTAGACTTAAAATGTTTGTAAGTGTATTATATACATTTTGAGATGACACTTTTGTCATGTAGGCACAAGGGTTTTCAGTGCATTCTATAAAAGTAGCGGTAAGATGTAGTGGTTTTTTACCAAGAATAGAAAAACAAATTCTATCTAGTTTTTGCATTATGGGGGCGATGCTTTAGATCTTTAATCAGCTTTTTTTAAAAAAAATCTGCTGATGCATCAGATCAAGAAATTTGTTCTGGAACTTCATTTAGCACCAAAAGTTTTTATCGCAAACTTGAGTTCCTACAGCCTATTAATTGCTTAAAAAGTGAAAACAGTTCTCTGCTTGCAACCAAAGGGCAAATCATTAACAAAAACAGTTTGTTTCCTTCGTCCAAAGAATATTAATACTGAACTGCAGAATGACACATGGGCAAAGTCATTATGATCAGTGATGTAAATTCATCTTGAAATGAACTTAAGTAGACCAAAAATCGGATAACTGCGTCAAGATTATTTTTCTAGTACAAAATGACTTTCATTTCACTGCAGCTATGTTACAGTTAAAATCCTGTTTAATCTCTGTGATGTGTAACTACTACATGTGAACATTAAACTAGATTTACTTGTCTTTAACTGTGATTCTTCAGCTTATTTCTTCAACCCTCTGAATTTGCACATTCCCTTCACTTTTATTTTTTTTGTACGTACCATTTGACGGGCGAATTCATTTTACAGCAGGCTTTTGTACAATCAAGTCTTACAGGCTAAACTCATGTCCAGGCTCAGTGAAAGATGCTCATTTTGTGTGATCAGTAGCCTGCACACCAGTGAAACGGGATTTTCGGAGTGGGAGAATTAAGTAGGATTTAATTGGGTGCTTTGTAAATAGCTAGCCAACTGTGTGTGTGTAACATGGTCTGTTTGACTAAAAAAGAGAGGATTTGTTTCAGATTATACAAGTGTCAAAAGTACTATAACCCAAGGGAGGACTTCTATTAAGTTAAATATTTATAAGGAAATTAACTACTGGGGTCATTAGCTATTGACTACAGTGATAGTGTCAACAAGATGAACGTTTTCTTAATGAAAATAATTGCATAAAGATCAAATCGAAAAGTGCCTAACACATCTGCAAACATAAGGCCTCCTGTCGCTGCAACTGCACTGAAGGCAGGGGCAGTTCACAGGCTGAGCCCTCGCTCCAGGCTTGGGGAGGGTCCCTGTGTTCTTTTCCCCCAGCTTGGATGTTATAATAGTAGCTTAATGAGTAAAATATAAAATTAAGTCATGAACCTCTCATCCTGCGTCTCCCCAACTAATTCGATGGCATTGAGAATGCTGCCAACAGGATTTTTTTACTGCGGTTTGGGAATTCTTACACTGAGTTTGAAAAAAGAAAAGCAATGCTTTTCCAAAGGAATGGTTTAAATTTACATTCATTTTCTCTGTTTATCCTATTAATATTTGTAGTCCTCCACTTACTTTAGGTCGTATAGCTCTGCTTATTTTGTATACAGGTTTTCGGTAACATTAGTTCTCAATACCCTCGTTTTTTTTCTATCCACTGTTGCCAAATTACAGTATTCTGTTACAGAAGAGGAAGCGAGCAAAAGGTGCTGCCTTAAAATATGAAACTACCTCGTTGAATTTCTGCATATCAAAGCTGATGTATCCTGGGAGAGCTGATAAATCGCTGAACTCCTTGTCAAGGGAGAGCGTACCAAACCCCGCATTGTTTCAGGTCAGAGCAATCTCCCGTTGAGTTTAGCGGCTCAAGGATTTGGCTTTGCTTTTTAAAAAACTGTTGTGGTGCAACAAGTTAGAACCTTTAGGAAACGAAGTTATAGTAAAGAGCAGTGAAAATTTTTCCTGTTATATGGTATTCTTGACAAATGTGAAAGCCTGCATATGACACTTACAAAAGCTCTATCAGAGCGTAGTAGTGCTGGTCTTGATTTATTCTTTATGCTATGTATGAAACTGTAAGCAAGGAATATCTAATCGCTCGCTTCCTAATAGCTGAAATCAGTACAGTCCTAAATACAGCCATACTTCTTTTTGTTTTTCAAAGATTCTAAGAGTCTCTTCATAATATTTTATTCCCCTATCTTGTTTAGGTCATGTTTTCTGTATAGCAAAAGGCAAATTGAACAAAGGCAAATTAAAACGACTCTTTCTTCTAATGCCTTGGATTTTCTCTTAGTCACAAAAGCATTCCTTAAAAGGAGCTTTTTGATTGCATGATGAGAGTTGTGGCGAGGCTGCCAGATTAGGAATTAGGATACCAAATTCTGTTCCCAGCTCTGCTACTGAGGCTCTTTTGTGACCTTGAGCAAGTCACCGGCTGTCAAACAAACTTCCAGTTTTCCATTTGTAATGTAGCGGTAGGAACACATACTCATCTCTATAGAAGCAAGGAGATGAAGCAGGCGAAATGCGGTCATGTTTTTTACTTCATCTCTCTTAAGGGGATTATGTTTTGGGTCAGA
>NW_009647080.1:1519702-1543328 GCF_000708025.1 Charadrius vociferus
GAGCTCACAGGGAAACGCATTGCTGGGAGAGGCTGCGGGGACTCTTGCTTGGGACACTAAAATTGTAAAGGGACTGAAAAATGGTCTGGAGGAGGGGTCTGGGTCTTTTCTGTTCCCAACTTGTATGCTGTCTGCAGAGCGCAGCGCTAGATGCTGCTAATGCTGTGGGTGTGTTTTGGTGCGCTGCGGTGTGGAGGTCCCACTCCTTGCAGATGCTGGGACTCCCCTCTGAAATTTCCAAATGACAGGAGGTGTTCGTTCCATGTAAAAACCAAATTCCAGCTCTTGCGGTGATAGCTACATTTTCCCCCTCTGTTTCACATGGGAATGGCATTCATTTTCACTTTCTAAACCATGCAGTGTTGCTTTTAAGCAGTTGTTGCGTTTTCAGCCACAAGTGAAGCGGTCATAAGGAATGCCATAGCTGTCCTGCAGGTTGTTCTGAGAGTTAATGAATAAACCACGTATAGGATAAACAGGTTTATGCAAATGCAGAGCAGCACTTTACTATTATTTTTATTTCCAATGCTTTCGTAGCTGTGGAAGTCACATTTTTGTAAAACCTTTGCAGTTGGGAAGAAGAAACCATGGTACAAGCAATTCAAGTAATTGTTTTAGATGGAGTGCAATTTAGTGGCTTCTCCAATAGCAGGGCTTGCAATACTAAATAGCGTGCTTCCAAAACAGCGTTGAAAACGTTTTGCTCTCCAGTCCTGGAACATGTGATCCAAAAACACAGGCTAAATATATTCTCCCCCCCCCCGCCCCATACAACTGCTTGCTCTCTTGCATTAGAAAAATCCATCCTTTACTCTTCTTCCCGTGTAAGAGAAAACTTGTGTGCTGTGCCGACCGGGAGAGCCTGCTTTCCCAAATGCCCAGAGCAGGCGTGCTGGGGACCAGGCGCCCCGGGGCTGCGGCCAAAGCCAGTTTCTCGGCCACCACGTCCTGGCCGTGCCTCCTTGAGAAAAAAAACCCTTTTCCCCTTCACAGCCTGGAAAAAAATTCTCAGGGGCCGTGCTATGGTATCGACCGCTGTGCGATCACAGCAACACGGACGGGAGCGGTGATTTTCTGAAGTTGGCATCCCTCCTCCTCGGCAAAACATCTGCCGGAAAAGAGCCGTGTCACCCACAGAGCATGGGGGAAGGAGCGGTGCAAACCCTGTTTAGCGCTGCGCTGGGGTACAAACAAACACAAAGCTGAAGACATCAGGAAGATGCTAGTGAGCGATGGGCCCGGCTGCCGGGCACGCTAAGTACTACAGGGCAATGTCCTGTCCCCCATCCCCTCCCGTCCTCCCCATTTTGCCCCTCCTGAAGGTATGTGAGGGGTGGCAAGAACATTTGCAGCCAGCGCTGGGCTGTGCTGACGCAGTTGAGGACCTGTAAGAAGAGCCATACAAAGCAGCTCCCCGTACATCCAGGTGAAGACAGCGCCGGTGGGCTGCTGTGCCCTGGCTGTCCCCCACCGCCCTCGGAGGGGCACGGGCGGGCAAAGCAGAGCACCCCTCCGGCAGCTTGTTTCAAAAGTAGAGGACACAGTGGTGGCTGGAATGAATCAGTCCCCATTTGTCATTTCTTGGCCTGTGGGGAGAAGGGCTGGCACCCAGGGCTTTGGCACGCAGAGACAGGGGCAGCCCCTCTGCAAGAGAAGAACCCCGGGCGTGCAGCCCTCCCCGCACAAAGTGCGGAGCGGGACATGGGGCAGGGGGGGCAGCTCGGGCTTTTCTTCCTTTGATGGGCATGGAACATGCTTTGACATGGTACGAGGGTTGGTTTTTATTTTATTCCTTTTTTTTTTTTTCCCCCTGTTTTAACCTTCTTTTAGCCTTGGGTTTGCTTGCCTTTTATTTTATTATTTTTTTTTCAAAGATAATGTGTTTATCAACTGACAGGATACACCCGTTTCTGGTAAAAGAAGCACTTTGACAATTTTCACAACATGTATAATTTACTTAAGGACCATAATGGCTTCTTCTGAGCCGTGTGTCATGTAAATAAATATTCCAACGATTTTTAACATGCATATTATGTACTCCATAGATCAATGGCTCCTTTGAAGCTGTTACAGTTTATCCTGTAAGTTGCTATTCAGACATTTTTTAATATGTATTATTTATTCAACAGGCTATCTCTTCATTCAGAGATGCCGCTGTCTATATTTACAGCAGTCTAGCATCTATATCTTATTTAGAATATTTCAGAATTAATATCGCTCAGCCTTTTCAGCAGGTTGGAAGAATCCCTGTGAAAATGTGGAAATGGGAAGGAATGGTTCAAATGAATCAGATGGTGACATCCATCCATTTTGGATCAGGTTTTTAAGATTCCTTCCTCTGCTCCCCTCTACCTTCCCTGCCAGCCCTGGAAACACGCAGGGCCAGAGATGGGTTATGTACGTGGGCTGCAGTGCACGCAATGAACCCTCGGGAGGATTTGGGGAGGGCAGCAGTGCCTGTCCTCAGCGGGGCAGGAGGCCAGGATGCCACGGGCCAGGCCTTTCCCTTTGACTTCTGCTGTGTCTGTCCAGAGCCTGGAAGATCCCTGCAGGAGCATCGCAGCACTGGGGGAGCAATGCTGGAAATGGCATTGCCTTCTCCGGCTTTAACGAGGTAGCGGTGGCTCGGTCCGTGCACAGGACAAGCTCTCCAGGTAAGCAGGAGCTCTATACCAGCGCTGGTTTGTGAGCTGCCCCAGGGCTTCAAGTGCCAGCAGGGTTTTCTTGGGGTTTGGGTTTTTTTTGGGGGGGTGCAGCTCTGGGGGCTCCGTGCCCTGCAGCGAGCGCAGCCAGGGGCAGGTGTGAAGGTGCAGGGCACATGGAGGTGGAGGCATACACACAGATTACTTTATGCCTCTGCAGCTATTAGCCAGGGCAAATCCTTTTCTGTTCCCAGAGGATGGGGGAGCAGGCAGAAGTTACATCCCCACCTCAGCAGAAAGCTGGAAGGGGAATGCGGCGAACTCCCAGGCCCTTGCAGGAGTAGCCCATGAGATAAGAGGGCCCGCCACCTCGGTGCAGGCTAATGAAGGAGAAGAACCTGACCCGAGAAAGATAAAGTTCCTATTTAAATGCAGACGTCTGCAACAATAGAGGTGGAAACAGAAAAAAATGCTATCAAAGTCATTTCCTAGTAGTTTGAGGGCTTTTGTCTCACCTTGTTTAAACAGTCCCACTCCTGTGTTTAGTTTACTTGTGTTAATATCCCCCAGAGGCTTCATCATTTGCTATTGATGAGCACACACACAAAAAAAAAAAGGTAAAATGTTGCTGTCCGTGCAATTAATTCTCTTTCCAAGTGCTTAAAATTCAGCATGTCCCTTCAGTTCCAAAGGTGCTAGATCTTCAAAACCAGCAAGCTGCTTACAGTCAGCTGGGAGACCCCAGGTTGTTTTGGAGCACATAAAAACATTCAGTGCTGATAAATACCCACACTGTGTTTTGCATCTTCATAATCTGGGATTCCATTTACTAGGCATGTGCAATAAATAAAACAATAAATAAAATATGCTTCCCCGCCTCAAGGACATTTCTCTACATAAGTTGCAGCCCAGTATACAAACTTTTCAAACCAGCTGGCGTGGTGCATCTACCACACTTCCTATTCTAAATGCAGGGACACCTTACAGCTGAGTACAGACAACGCTGTATAAACCACAACGGGAGCAGCTATGGATAAGGCTTCTAATAAGAATATAAAGCAATAGAAAGAGAGCACTGCTTTAGCAGGAAAATGGGCAAATTGTTCTCACTAGCCCTTTTTGGTGAAAAATGCTACTACCTAAGGAGTAGGAAACTCCAATGACTCAGCCCTTGATCAAACGCCCAGCGAAGTCTCTCCATCACCTTCAGCAGATGTCAAATGGCAAATTCACATAAATGAATGGGTACATTTAGGGCGCTGTAGTGCTCTGCTCTGCGTGGACAAAATCCTGTTATGCCTCGTCCAGGCCTCCGTTGGGAGCTAGGCTTTACCATTTTTTACCAATTTGCTCCAGACCAACACCGTTGTTGCTGGCGTGAGATATTGGGCGCAGCCTCCGACCGAGCAGAACGGCACTGGGGCTCGCAGCTTTTATCTTTCCCCTATTCTCAAACCACAACAACGCTCTGTGCAAAGAGTTGCATGTAACTCAATAGCTGCAGCAGCTCCGTCAGGGCTAAACGGTGAAGGAAATAAATTGTGAGGCCAAACCTGTCCCCAGCTTGGCTGTGGACTCAGTCTCTTGTTCATCTCAGTGGGTTTGGGATTAGGGCCTGACGTAAATACCCAGAGAATTATAGAATCCTCTCTCCTGTCGCAAGACGGGTTTTGAGTTGGGTTTTGCCATGAGTTTGGCCATGAGTTCAGCGGACGTGGCAGGGTGGGAAGCTCGCTGCCATCGATTGCTGGGGGCGCTTGCCATCGTGTTTGGCTTGAACGCTAAATATAAACAGAGATATCAGTCTGTGTTTGCTTGGATTCATTGAAATATTAAAGCAAAAGCTTGTGTCTGTGGTGTGGGCAAGGTAGTCTTTATTTTGCTGGGGCAATAGCCATATTGAAACAAACTGTATTTTGTTTTCTTTCAGACAGGTGTGATGGCACACCTGCGGAGCTCAGGCTTGAATAGCAACTCGTAACCTTTTGTGGGTAAGGGGGGGGCAAATCCTGCTTAACAAGGATGTCAAACTGATCTTTGTTCCCTTCTCCCGACCAAGTATCTGTGGCAACAAACTGGAGACAGGTAAACAATCGGCTTCTGCTACCGCAAGCTTTCCATTTGCAGTTCACCAGGAGCTCTTATTATATGAAAGGAAAGGGTGGATGTGGTGTCAACACAAGGTAATAGTAATATTATTTGAACAGGTGTGTGGGGTGTTGCTAAAGTGAGAGAACGGGTGAGCGGTAGGGAGCAGTTAGTACAGGGCTGTGCATGTAATAACCAGAGCTCACCCGCGTTTATTATCATAACAATCATGCGCGGTGATAGGTTTCACAATGAGCGGGTCTGATTTACCTGGTGCATTAAACCAGTTTTGTTGTTTCTCGCTTTCTAACTCCCTGCTGGAAAAGAGCCCGAGAAAATACGCACGCTAAAAATTCGGTGAGCGGACCTGCGGTGCACGTGGCTACAGATGGGTAACCCACCAGGCCACAAGTATCCCCCAGCCTCCGCTCCTCCACAGACATCTTTGCTGCTGATTTACATCGGTGGAACAGAGAAGGCAGATTAAGTATCTCCGGACTGCATTACAAAGGGATGGCAGGTTTGCGGCAAGTGTTAAGGCACCTCAGAGCAGAGAGAGTCGAGCACCTCAGCAGTTTTGTCTACACATCTATTCTCTGTAATGCAGTTAATTTTAATAACGTATTTCCAGTCTGTGATGTGTGTTATGTTGATATGTATCTATTATTCGAATGTATATTCATCTATGTGTGTATGGAGTTTAGATGGATATCCTTTCAGCAAGAAAAAACTGTATGCCATAACAGAGAATGGAAACAGTAAAAATAATCTTCTGGATTCTGCTTTTGAAGGGCTGACTGGAGTCACATGAGAAAGGATTAATGCAGTAGGTACATACCTTGCTGAAATTTGCACGTTTCCGTTGTGGGAAAGTGGGAAACAAAAGGAAAAATCGTACCCTGGTATGCTCTCGGAGTCGAGATAACATGCTATGATTCACTGAAGACAGCTATGGAGGTTACAAGACAGAAATTAAGAGATGATATAAATTACGTGAGGGTGTTCTAGACAATTAGACAACTCATTGGTCCATTTACAATGCTGCTCTTAGTTTTACAGCAAATCTGATGCAAGAGTAGCAAATTGCAAGCAAGGAAGTTTTGCGCTCTGTCCTCTCCTTAAGCCCCGCTTTGTTTAGTGAGATCTTAATGCGTATCCTGAGTATTTTAATAAGAAACTATTGCATGCCACTGGTTTGTGCAAACAGTAGTTGCATTATTACAGGGGATGAATTAATCTTCCAGGCGTCCATTTGTGTTACTCAGATCAGGCAGGGTTTATTTGCAAAGGGCTGACCCTGCTTCCTGGCAGGTTTGCTTGGAGATGCCGTGCCAGACTCCCTCCAGCCGATGTGAAAGGGTTCGGCTGGCAGATCTTGGGGACCGCGGGGACAGCCACATGGCAGGGGCTGCCGCCTGAGGGCAGGCAGGGCAGGCGGCTGTGGGGACAGTGGCACCAAGTCCTGGGTTCAACAGGCGCCTTCAGGGATTCTTTAGTGGGTATTGAAGGTGGATAGGAAGCAATTATCCTCAAACTTGGGTCTGCATCCTTGTGATAATGCAGATTTAGCCCGAGATCACAGAAGAAACCTTTATTTCAAGCAGCTTGCTCATTCCTAAGCAGAAGTGCCACGACTTCAACATTTCCCTGTGTACAGATTTCCTTAAGTAAATGCTCAATAGCAAGGTGGCTGTCATCTTAGGACAAATATTTCAGAAATCCCTTGTTAGTCACATCAGGTGTGCGTCTTCAGTAATGCAACATCTGTTATTTGTTAGATGCAAACAGAGAACGAAAAAGGGTATTTACCCTGTGCTGGGCTCTTCAGTGATTCAGGCAACCTGGCTGAATGTGGCAGAGACAGTGCTGACAGTACGGTTATTTCAGGAGGGTAACATTGCACCAAATGTGTGTGGGGATAAACTAAAAAGCGTTGTGTTACGCTTGGGTGCCCTCTATTTTTTTGCCATCCAGTGTGTACTTTAAATATACCTTGTTCCTTAGAATTTCCCTGTAAAAGTCAATGCTATGTTGCTGTTGAAGCAGAGCAAACATTGGGTGGACTCTTCACAAACAGAAGGTAAGTCACGGTCAGCTGAAAGGAACATACACCTGATCACAAGCTTCTGGATTAAAATGAGCATTTTGATCTTTCTTTGCATGCCTGATTGTTTCACACTAGACATATTTTGGGGTTACATCACAAAACTCTCACTCTTTGCTTTGGATGGGCCTTGACAGTTTTTAAGCAGGTACTTAAGTAATAAAAAATAACAGCCTAGTAACATTTTAGGTTTAGTTTGAAGAATTTCATTGAATCGAGACTTTAATGCGAGAGAAGTGGATTTTTTAGTTACCTCAGACACAGTTTAACACTTCATTCATACAGAGTATTTATCCGCTAGCCATCAGTCTATAATTAGTTGGCTATTGCAGTCAAAAGTTGGTGGCAAAGTCATTGCGGTCTTCTGAGGAGACAGTGGGAGACCGTGTTACAGCTGCACGACAGACTATGCAAAGAACTCCTTGAACATAGATGGGGTGCATTCATTAATATTGCCAATCAATTAAAAGCTTTTTTTTTCTTTTTTAAAATACCAAGTCCTGGGAACATAGCATTTCTTCCGTTAAATGTAATCTCTCAGCATATGACGTGTATGTTTGGTAACTGGTGTTTTTCACTTGCTGACATTCTTCTACACACTTGGAGTCATCCCCTTCCTTTCAAGCAGCCTAAGTAAAATGCTGCCCTCTTTTGAATTTCAGGACGCGGTGCACCTCCCGGCAGAGGCTGCCCGGGGAGCGGGAGGCATCGCAACCGAAAGGTGCTGGTGACTCCTGCGGGGCTGATGAACGACGAGTAAGGCAGCACCATCTTTTAGACTATTAAATAGAGTTAGGACAGTTGTTCCCAAGAATGCAAAGTCTCTAAAATATAAATTCTCCTCTTTATTTTGAAAAATTGGAAAACAAGTAAAGATGCTCTACTCCGTTATGGAAATCTCTTAGCCAGGGAAATTTCATTGTCTCCAGTGCCTGAATAGAGAGGAGACCAGGTCCTGAAGTTCTTTGGACTACTTTAAGTGAATCTTTACTCGAATTGCAGTATTTCCTTTGACTATTTGAGTTGTGAGTTTTGCTGAATGCCCATCTAGGTATTGCAGTCTGAGGAAAACTTTTTTTCTGATAAGCCTTCTCTGAAGGAAAGAGGATGTGACTGGCTGCCGCTGGTCCTCTGCACCAGAAAATAAATACTTAGGGTCACTTTACTGTATAATAACCCCCAAAGTTTGCCCATTGGTACAGGGCCACCGATGTGGTAGCTGTAGAAACCAATGTGTCTCTGCCCTGAGCAGCTTTGTTGGGAGATGTCTCCAGCCAGAGGGAGGAGGATGTTTCTCCAGCTGTTTCTCCTCTTCAATGGCAAGCAGCTGCATGGATAGGGCATGCTTTTGAGTGTCTTTCTTCAAGGAGGGAATATAAAGGAGACCTTGTGGGAAAAGCTGTGCTGAAGTAGCAACTGCCTCCATGTCGTCAACAGGGGCATTGAGAAAAAAAAGCAACCAACCGCTCTCCCTTTCTCCCATACACCCCCCTGCTTAACACATCTTTCTGCCGGAGGCAAGGGGTGAAAAGGACCATTAACTGTAAGGAGTCCTACAGAAAACTATCATCCCTAGGAGGGAGGGCATGCGGGTTTTGGTCTGTAGTATCCCAGAAGATGCCCGTGCACACGTGAGAACCAGGTCTCCTGGATATCAGATACTGCATGGGAGGAATGTGAAGGGGGGTCTGCATTGTGGAAGAAAGGAAAAAAAAATATGTATGCACACATAAACCTCTGGTCTTTTTCTTCCCTGTTCTTATTTAACAGGCTTTTTCTGAACATACAGCTCCCCAGCAAGTCCTCTTACAGTTCTCAGAAGCTAAAAGATAGGTAGGCAGCAAGGAGCAATGTGCAGGCAAAATGATCAGGTGAACAATAGCTGTGCGTCTTGCTAGTTACATGATTTGTGCAAAAGGGCACGCTGCTTCTTCAAATTTATCTCATTTTCTGCACCTACAGATTTTTTTTTTTGACACAGAAAAAAAGGTAATTAATCCCAAATATCATCTGATACATGATAAACAGAAGGGAACTAGGCATGTATATGTCACTGGTACTGTCTCATATATATTAAATACAAGACAATGTAATAAAAATAAACAATACAGTATTGTGTCAGTTGCAACTCAGACAGTAACAAAATGTTGCCACATTTTTTCTTACAAAGCTGTCTGTGTGGTGGCTGGAAAGACCCCTAAAGCATATAAGGCTCTTATCTTCATACATTTCCCTAAAGAATAATAGATCAGTTGGTGCTCTGATGCTGTTTTAATAATGTACAATTTACAATTCATTTGGTTACCAAGCACTCACAGTATAATTAATTTCACAGACCCTTTCTACACATTCACATGGCTTACGACAGTACAGAGGGGAGGTGGGGAAACTGTGTCCCCCCTCCTGTCATAGGAAAGTGCCTGGATGGCGCATCACCCGCCCAGTCTGCAGGCAGTCCTGCTGCCGTAGGGGTGATGGGGCTCCATTTCCCCTTCCCTTCTGCCCCTGGCTCCCACCTGCCTTTCCCATTCCCATACGCGAACACCTCCATGGGAGATGTTGCCCCGGGGACGAGCCCAGCTCAGCCCACAGCGCCCTGATAGCATCGTGCCAGAGCTGCCCCATCCCTCCGGGATGCAGGGGATGTGTGGTCCACCCCGCAGCCCCCAGATGTGCGGCAAGCACTAGAACAAAAGCTAAGGCGAGCCAAGGGGAAGTCTCAAGGACAAAAGGCAGGTGACAAGCCTTCAGTGCCTCTCACTGATGTCTCCCTTCACCCTTGCAGTCGGGGACAGAGGAGTCCGGCAGGAGCACATGTATTGCTTTGGTCAGGAGTGACTGCCCATCTGAGACTGTCGGCGCATGAACCCAAGCCTAATCTAATTTCACAGAATCAAGACATGAAAACTGGAGGGAAAGACTTCAGAAGCCAGCAGAATGCACGTTGTTGGGGGTTTTATTTCCACAGTCCCATTATTTTTCCCTTTATGGGGAATCCGTACAGTTGCCTGAGAGACTTAAATAATGGACTCTCTCTGCAATGAATGGAGCTGCTGTTCTGTGATGTCTTGCACATCAAAGCGATTTTTTCAAATCTACGTTTACCTCATTGATAAAGACAACACTGGGAGGAATTCAGCAACTACAGACAACCTGCGGGTCTGCGCATCCACCCAGAGCTTGCTTTGACAGCCGTGTATGAATTGCTATTGAAGTGCTGGTTTTGTTTCCATTATCAAATAAACAGGGGTTTCCTTTTGTGAATTTCCGAAACATTCTTTTCCTTTTTGAAGTTCACAATTCCTATACATCTACAGTGTTTATATACACATATATGGATACTCGTGTATATGTGTACAAATATATATACATATATATATATATGCGCCTGAGGGTTGAGGTCCCAGTTTGTGAAGGTTCAGCACACAATCCTGGATGTAAACACGCAAGAACTCACACTGAAGTGCAGATTACAGCTACGCTTACTAACTTTCTATACCTAGAGAGGCAGTTTCTTTCTTTTTTCCTAGATGTTTAAAAGCTGTGAAAGGTACCATTTTTCTTCTGGGGACTAAAGAACATTGTAAGTCAGGACAGTAAATGTTCGATTAACCCCTACGGGGGCCTGCGTGATTTTCACAAGGCATTAACTGTAAGAGGTGCATCTTCTGTCGTGCTGCCTCTGCAGCTGGCTATTCAGTCTTCTGGCGTTCAGCCTATTGACTGGGTTTCCTGATCTCTTACTTGAACAAAGATGTGGTGAGGCAGAGGCCGTGAAATACTGCTTTCACATCTTGTTTCCATATAGGATTTGGCAGCTGATTTGGCAGCCGTTTTGACACCCTTTTGAAGACCTGCAGCTCTTATTTTTTACACCCCTAGAAACTTGACTCTTCTGTGAATTAGTGCATACTGATAAACATAAGCGTAACCAAAAAATATGGTTAAGGACATCATGTATTTATTTGTAAAAACAACAGCAACAAATGTTATTATTATCAATTATTCTTATTCGCAACTTAATCATAATCAAAAGCTTGAGTGGCTCATCTACTGCAAAGTTCCCTTCAAAACAGGGCTCAAAATCTCTTCCCCGCAGTCAGGTTTGTAGGGGGTTTAAAGCAATGCCTGTGCTGCATGGGAGAGCTGATGGAATCCTGGCCCCCTAGAGAGCTCTGGCCTCTCTTCTGCCCGAAAGAAAGCACCCAGGAAAACCTGGTGCAAACTCTTCCTAACACGTGGGAAGTAATGAACCTGAAATACTTTGCTTTTAACCTTTGAATATCAAAGGGTCAAAATCTAGCCTTCAATCCAGGTGAATTTTGCCTGCGGTCAAGGAATAAATGAATGTTTGTGTAATTATCTATTATCTGTGGTTTTAGCTGATTAATTTCCTTCCCATACAATATTCCTCTTAGCATCATTTCTCTTTTCAGGTAAGAAATATTTTGTTTTGATTTAACATTCCTCAAGAAATGAACACAACCGTGTTCATAAAGTTCTTGCAGGCACCAACCTGATTGCAAGAAAAAACTCTCCACATTGAATGTCCAGGTCTGTATTTATCAAAGAAAAAGAAAAGCATAGCATTGCTAGGAAGCATTACTTGCTTTATTTCAGCAATTTTTCAATACTGAAATTGAACAAAAATTTCTCAGTTGTGAAAGTACAGTTGACAATGTTTAAACCCACAATAGCATAATAGCATTGCAGAAACTATAGCATTTATCAAAAATATATAGAAACACCTTATGAAGTTTGATCACCTATTATTCTTTTCTCTGAAAAAAATATAATTTTTTGGCAATCAAATCCAAACCACAGCTAAACCAAACCTCTTTCTTTTATGATCATGGGGGGAAGAAAGTGTCTCTTCTTGTTTCTTAGTCCATATTGAATATGAGGTAGAAATAAGATGGCATCTGCAGTGGAGAAGAAGTCAGGGGTCCAGACTGGTGTCCACGTCATCCCTAGTTAGTCCTGTTAGACACCTTCCCTCAGATTCACTCCTCATGAACCCACAGGGACTATTGACAGTAGAAGTTTAAATGTGCTTTGACGTGGAGGCCATCTGGCACAAGGTGGCCCACATCCATTTTCCTAATTCTCCTTCCCTCCCAAAATGCCTGTTGGGAATGGTCCCTGGCTACATTAACACCTGAGCTGTGTCCAGGGATGGATGGGGAGAGTCGTACTTGACCCAAGCCAAAACCATGGCAGGGACCGCTCTAACAATTTAACAATCTGGAAAATTGAGCTCCAGCACCTGGGGACGTTCCCTGGCTCTGTTTCCTTGACCGTCTGCACGTGGCCACACAGAGCAAACCGATTCGATAAAATGGCAATATGATGATGCTTTCAGTGCAGGGTTGCACGCTGAAATGCACGACAGCAGACACTTTCGACATCCTGGCCAAAACATTACACTGAAGTTTTGCAAATCAACTTATAAGCATTGCGATCATTTTTAAAGGAGAGCCTAAAATTTGCCAAAAAGGGAGTCAGATCCCCAAGTTGAAGGGAAGTCAAGATAATACTTAAGTGGCTTATTTATGAAAAGCTACCACTTGACTTTCCCCAATGAACTCACCAACGTAAGGCTTCGTGGAAGGAATGCAAAACACCCAGGCAAAGTACAGAGAAAAAAGTGTATTTTCAGTCAAGGACAAAATAATCATGTCATCTCGAGACATGACAGGCCAACTTACATAGCTCTGATTTTGCCAGCATAACTACCTGGCGCTTTCTGTGATCGAGATGCCCACAGCTGTAATCTAATGTGATCTGGAGCTTATTCACTGATCACAGCTGTGTAATTTCAGGTAACATGCTTCCCTTGTTTAGTTTTGTTTAACATTGTTAAATATATAGTCAGACCATCTGCACAGTATTTTTTTAAATTGGAAATTACAACCATAACTTCCTTTTTATATATCAATAAACTAAATAGCAAAATTTCAAAGGGATCCTTCTCTACCAAACACTGAAGCAGAATGTTTGTCCCACGCCACACCATTGCCTAATTGCACACTAATTGGACAAACGTGATTAAATATTTCAAGATCTTTACTAATTGCCTCTATTTTAGCTTTAAAATTTGCTTGCCACCAACAAATTTAATGACACTGGTGTCTAGTCATCAGCAAAAAGCCCAAGAGTTGCTCTTTAAAATGTACCTAGTCAGAATATTTACTGATTGTGCATTGTTGTTTCCAATGTAGCTTAATTAGAAATCCAATCAGTTCTCTAAGTCTAATTATACTTGATTTGTAGATTCAGACTATGATACATGATGAAGCTAAGCAGCTAACAGTAAACGTGCTTGAAATGTAACAATAAGAGAAATATTTTTAATGCATGCCTTGTTATCATTTTAGAAACTCCAAGTAATATATGAGATCAAACACAAAGGAAAATACAGAGATTTATGACTCAATAGATTTTAAAAAAAGCCCATGTTTTATCCTGCAGCAATATAACTGTGTATGTTTAGTGTTTAAAAATATTTCCTTTGTTTGTTTACTTATTTGTTTGGACAAAATAGCAGCATATATTTTGTGGAAACTTTGATGTCTGTGCTTGGTTACACGTATCTTACAAGAGGGTTTTTTGTCCTATATTTTAAATGACATTATGCATCAGAAGCTGGAAGCTGAGTTAGAGGTAGTTACTAAGGCAGCAGTTCCTTTTAGCTGAGACCCTACATCTTCAACACACCCTTAATTTACTCTTCTCTGCAAGAAATATCCTTTAGGGGCCAAGGGCCAGATGTTTCTTTTTATTCCACGCTGTGCAGGGAAACACATCTGCTCTGCTATTATTTTTTAGCTCAGTCCTTCAGTCTGAACATTGCAGCTGCATCCTTACACCCTTAGGATCAAACTAATAGGATGTCACTCTTTGTAGGCAAGGCATTGCCTACAATGTCCTTTTATTAATATTTTTGTGTAGTAGCAAACATTTTGATCACGTTTAAGTAATAAGCAGCACAAACATTTTCTAAAGAACAGGCAAAACTTGGAGCAAGCAGAGGAGGAGGGAGGAAGTCCATCAGCAAGTCCCCCCAAGACCCATGGTTGCTTCCTTTTGTTTCCAAGAGAGGAATCAACAGGCAGCTGCACTTGTCCATTTAGTAAACTGTGGAGTTTCCTAGGGGCTTTTCAGAAACCAGCCTTTTTCATTGCTACCGCTCTAGCTTGGTGGCTTTAACATCATCTTCTGCAGACTTCTTGGGGACCACTTGTTGCTTCAAAAGGGTTCAATAAAGGAGCCAAAGCTTGCTGTCTGCGAACTTCAGTTTGCTGTAGGAGACACCCTTTCTCCACTAGAAAATTTTTAGGAGTCTACAGATCAGAGAAAGTTAAAAACCACCTAGGTTACCTCATACGGAAAAAGACGCCTCTAGACCTGTGGCAGAAAGCATTATGATCCCAGACTCCATGTGAGGATAGGAGGAGCAAAGTAGGTAGCAACCATCTTCAGCAGTGTTGGGGCAGGATCTTCTGGAGGCTGCAACAGAAGACAATTCAGGCACCCTGACCCTTTCCTTTTAAGAGGGGACTCCTAGGGGCTTTACGCAGCTCAGGATCTTCCCTCCTTGCCTTTTTTGTTCTAAGTCTCTTCTTAAATTGAAAACCAGTCTTTCGCTGCAAGGAAAAAGCATAACCAACTGGCAAGTCTTTGTGTGGGGCCTACAGAAGACAAATGTTGGGAACTCACCCCACTAATTGCTGCAGCTCTAGAAGCAGCTAATTAATAAAGCAGTTCATGAATAAAAGCTGTTCCCCAAGTTGTGGCAACATTACTGAGAATACAAGGGACAGAGAGAGGGAGGAAGGGAAGGCAAGGGGGCAAAAATAAGGAACTAAATAACAAGGTTAATGTTAACTTCTGCTCAGTGAGAAATGCAGTGCATAAAGTAAGCAGCCGACACGAAAAAAATAAAAAGAAAATTATTGGTGAAGCTATATGGCTTAGCTATGGGCAATGTAATCATGCTACTACATAGTATCATGGTTTTAAACATTTAGCATGCCACCCCAGTGGGGTAAGCCACCACAGGGCAGATGACAGCTCACTAGAGGCTCGGTTAGCTGTGGAGCCACGAGCTGGCTGGAAGGACAGCCCAGTCTCCATCACAGCCCCCCAGCTCTGGTCCCGGTGGCTGAACTGCCTGGCCACCCTATGCTGATGGTCTGCCACTGATTTTGGGGGTCTGTGTCGGGAAATAGACCAAATGGCTCTGCCTGGTGGCAGTGTGACCTGTTGGATGCAGCGTGAAAGGAGCTGGCGGGTTCCTCCACGGCCTCACCAGCACCGGGATATGGCCTCGGTGCTTTCTGCCTGAAAGCCAATACCTGCCAGCGTCCCAGAGCACTTGAGCTCTGCAGATGAAAAGCACTGAGCAGCAGCAGGCTATTATTTTCAGACTTCCAGCATGATAATTCGTACCACATACAATCAAATAAATTTTAAATTATTTTTTTTTAAGTAACCACTGCGACAGTGTTCTTTAAAGAACAAAAACTGTGAAGTGGAGTTGCTATTAAGAACTTGGCTCTGCTTTAACAGCAATATTTGAAATATTTTTCTGTGTTGTTCTACTTAATTTATTGAGTCCTGGGGTTGGGTTCGCCTCCCCTCTCTTTTCTTCTCTGCCCTTAAAATCAATGGCAGCAAGGACAAAATTTTTAAAAAACAGGGAAATAAAATATTTCAGGCACATCCCCCACACTAACCAGTGTTCAATATTTTATCTTTCTTTACTTTTTTTTTTTTTCATCTGTGTGCAATCAGCCTTGAAAATTTCCTTTGCCTTCAATTCTTTTACCTTTGATGGTATTCAGATTGCAGGCTCTGCCTTGGCCCCTCATGCCACACAGTATTCTATTTATATTATTAAAATGCAGCACTTGCTTTTTCATTTTACTCTGTTTACAGGGCATTGCTTTTATTGATTAATGTCTCAGACTCAAGTAAAATGCTAATCACACAGGGAAAAAAATTGTAAAAAACTCAATATGCTGATCTGTGTTGCTTGGCATTGGAAGTAGCTCACTAACTTAGCTCTGATTTAAGCTTCAAACTGGAAGCAGCTCCACCCCGCTAATGCAGTGGCTGAAAACCTGGACCTCTTTGGCCAAGGTGCACAACATGTTCCCGTTAGTGCTTGCGTGGGGCATGTGAGTCCCAGAGAAGAAAGACTAGAAAAATTGCATAGTTAGCTTATTTTCCCTAGAACTAGGATTTACAGACTCATTTATATTTATCTATTTTCTGCCAAAATGGTGGCTGCCACATAGTCCCTCCTTAGGACAAGCCTGCGTACGTGTCTGTGTGTTCTCGCAGCCGTGACAATAAATAGCAAGCTGGCTTGGAAAAACAAATCAAACCCAGAAATACAAACCTAAAGAAACAGCAAATCACTCTCTGCTCATGCAACACCAGCAGGCGACTGGACACTGCCACACTGCTTCCGCAATGCCAACCACTGACTGTGTAAGAAGGAGTATGACAGGCTGAAGGTCTCTCAGCATCAACAGCAAGACTGAATTTTGTTGCTTCGAGCAGGAGGCAAGGTCTCTTTTGCTGCCCCAAGGAGGGCAGGCTTTTGACTACTGTTTCTGTGAAGAGCTCTTCCACATGCCCTTCGCCCCTTCTGAAGCAACACCACCAGCAGCAAGACCAACTTCGGCACCCAAGCAAATGACAGGCAAAGAAAGCATAAATGTGAGCAAGAGCTGCCCCTTGCCCGCTGCCCGCTGGGGAAGCAGCGAGCACTACAGCCTCCATCTCACAAAGATGCGTTTCTGCTCATGCCTGGGGCTTCCTCACATGCAGCCCACAAGAAGCTGGTAAGATCAACTGTGTACAAAGTGCTGATGTGTCGGTCTCTGCAGGTTTGGGACCCATGTGATTGAGGCCCCAATTACGGTAAGCTCTCAAAGGTATTTTAAATCTGTTCTTCTCCTCCTCAGTGTGCGCTTACATCAGGTGCTTAACTGGGAATAAATGATTAAATTATGTTCACTTCAGTGGGATAGAGGCAAGAGCTTTGACTCAAATGTAGGGGTATGTCCTAACTTAAACAGCGATGCTTTCCTGAAGCAGGATGTCAACTGTGACCCACATAAACAGCGTAACACATTTAATCGTCAAAAATCCTTCTTGGTGGTGCAGTGTGATTGTGAGCAGTTTTTTTCTGCTCAAAATCTTTATATGCAATCTATATATCCTGTAGAAACAAAGCTAAGATGACTTTAGAAAGTGTTCAGAGACTGGAAGAGGTTAACGGATGCTTTTATTTTTCTCCAAAACAGAAAGCTTTCTTTTTAAAAAAAGCCATTTTATACTTTTCCCATTATACTCCCTTTTTTCCCTCTTTTCCTCTTATTAATAAGGTCTGGCCCTCTTTAACATGCAACAAGAGCCTAATGAGCCATGCAGGCTTCTGTAATTTCTTCACTGTTGAAAATGCCTGACACTAATCTATGCCATTTATACTAATAAGAGGTGTATCAGCTGATATTTGGTGCAATGAAAACATTTTAAATATACTTTATTGAATTGCAGGTAGCAATTTCTCACAAAGTTTACTCTCCTGTGGAAATAGACACCCTACAAGTATTACAGAGCTGTGTGTATCTCACAGTACACACAGCTGAAAAAAAAATCTGATGCCCAATGATATATTAGCTTTATATTTTATGTAAACATGTCAACGAGATACTGCAGGAAAACCATATCCTCCAGTTTTTTCTGTGCACTATGTTTACAGTTTACATTAACAATGAAGTGCTGACCTAAAATATGATGTCACATTTTATACTAAGTGGACATTAATTAATGCTAAATTGCAGAAGAACTCGTCAGGAGTTTATGCTTTACATATGTATGCATACCCAACCATTCAGCATGATTAATGATGTTCCACTGAACAGCCAGGATTTACATGTGGAAAAATGGGGGGAAGGGTAAATGCATTCTTTAGAATTATTTTTCCCCTGTTCTTAATTGGGAGCTTTACATGTGCATTTCTCCACTATCTCATCCATAGCACTTAGATCTGATAAAGCCCCACTAACTCCAGAAGAGCTGGTGTAGCTATGATAGACGAAGGATATAAGTGAGGCAAGGTTTGTTGGGAGGGGTGGTATCTCTTATTAGAGCAGCAGATGCAGCTGAAAAAAGCAGACAAGCTTTTGAGCGCCCAATCTTTTTCTCAGGTTTGAAGCAAAGGCTGCAAATGGCTTTCCATGTCAGGCCTGAAGAAAGGCTCTGTGCCTGAAACTTTTTCCAGTTAAATCAGTCGATCTAATAAAAACCACTCCCTTTCCTTTTTTAATCTCTCTTTATACACGTATTTTAGAAGGGCAGAAAGTATTATCATCTCTGCTTCAAAGATGCTGAAAAAGAGAAGCTGGGATGGTCTAGGCTGAAACCCAGATGTGCTGGCTGCCCGAGTGAGAGAAGACCAGCTTCCTTCCTCTGCCTGCTCTGCTGCCTGCTACGTGAAGACAAAAACATCCAAAAGAGGGGACCGCAATGATTCACATTTCTGAAGATGTGCCCCAGGCACATAATTACCCTGTGTTTTTGGAAATATAAATTCATACCTCCAATTTAATAGGAAACACAAGCACATAATGTGGTATCCGATTTAAGCGTCCTTCTATCTGCCAAGTGTGCGAAATAGAGCTGGCGACTCCCCAGAGGCTGGAAACTCACTCTTTTTGAGAAAGAAGGAATAAAGGAGGGGAATAGCAGTCCTGGGAGAATGGATATGGCACAAAAATCCCTGAACCGCCCAGCCCCTGCATATGGAGAAGTGACGTGTGGCTGGTGGCCCTTTGCAGCATATGGATCAGGTGGTCCAGCTGTGGAGGGTGCCATAAGGCGGTCTGCAGCTAGATTTAGAAACTAGGCGGGAGATTTCCTCATCTGAGCAGGATGTGACCTGTTAATGATACTGGTGTCAAGGTGTCCTCCCTGTTTTAGCAAGCCCTGTCTAGGGGTCACCTCTCCCAGGCACATTGTTGTCCTCCAAGTTTCTTTGTTTGCCAACATGTCTATGTCTGTCAAGAGAGGTGTGAAAAGGCGTCCCAACACCAATGTCAAGGACATGTCAAAAGGCACATCTCCTGAGCTGAGCTGCAAGGAGGGCTTTGAAGCTCACTGAGTGGGAGGTGAGGAGGCTTGGTGAGGTCCCTCCTGACTGTGACAAAAGTGAAGAAAAATCATCATTATATTGAATAAGGCCCCTGGCATCTCCAGGCCAGGATTCGTTTCCAACAGCACCTGCAGTTTTACTGGAAGCTATGTGAAGCACTGTAGTAGACGGCTGCAGGATCAACTGCTGAAATGTCTTTCTGAGCACTAATGAAGCAGTGTTACTCCTAGCACAAGTGTAGATATCCTTCAGGAATATCCTTTCACCTCAGGCAGGAGCCCCATGGATGTTCTTGATTTCTACCCATGGGACCAGACGTTGGTCAGGTTTCATACATCCTTCCTTCAGAGAGGTCCTGGGGAAGGCAACTCCAACAACTTGTTACACGACGGGCAAAGAAAAGGACTTATCTCTATCCTTTGCACAGGGTCTTGTTACAAAACCAAGCATACTCATGTTTGTAATTTATGGGAAAGTGAAGTTAGGCAGGAATATCGATCTGCTTGAGGGTAGAATGGTCCTACAGAGGGACCTGGATAGGCTGGATTGATGGTTCGAGGCCAATGTTATGAGGTTCAACAAGGCCAAGTGGCAGGTCCTGCACTTGGAGCACAACAACCCTGTGCATCACTACAGGCTTGTGGAAGAGTGGCTGGAAAGCTGCCCTGCAGAAACAAACCTGGGGCTGTTGGTCAACAGCCGGCTGAACGTGAGCCAGCAGTGTGCCCAGTGGGCCAAGAAGAGCAACAGCATCCTGCCCTGCATCAGGAATAGTGTGGCCAGCGGGACTAGGGCAGTGATCATCCTGGTAAGCGCTGGTGAGGCCCCAGCTCGAGTACTGTGTTCAGTTTTGGGCTCCTCACTGCAAGAAAGACATTGAGATTCTGGAGCGTGTCCAGAGAAGGGCAATGAAGCTGGTGAGGGGTCCAGAGCACAAGTCTTATGAGGAGCAGCTGAGGGAACTGGGGTTGTTTAGCCTGGAGAAAAGGAGGCTGAGGGGAAACCTTATCACCCTCTACACCTACCTGAAAAGAGGTTGTAGTGAGGTGGGGGTCAGTCTCTTCTCACAACTCACAAGCAACAGGACAAGAGGAAATGGTCTCAAGTTGCACCAGGGGAGGTTTAGGATGGATCTTAGGAAAAATTTCTTCACCAAAAGGGTTATCAAACATTGGACCAGGCTGCCCAGGGAAGTGGTTGAATCACCATCCCTGGGGGTATTTAAAAGACGGGTAGATATGCTGCTTGGGGACATGCTTTAGTGGTGGTTTTGTCAGTGTTAGTTTGATGGTTGGACTCGATGATCTCAAAAGTCCCTTCCAACCTAGATGATTCTATAATTCTATGTGATTCTAAGTATCAATAACAGCACTTTTTTTCAGCTGCTTTGTTGTTCTGTGAACATGCCCTCCTCTTGTGCTCATTTTCTCTATAAGGTAACTGTCATAACCATGGTAATCATCTTCTTCTCTAAAACTTTAGGTGCAGTTTTTATTTTTAGCTAAATATTTTAACTAAATATTTTAGTTACCTTGATTTTAAAATATAAAATCATATTTTTACCCATCTCCTAGTCTGGAGCAAGAGTGGCAGTATCCAGGGGAGTCAAAAAACCCACAGTTACATTGTAAGGCCTCCATTGTTGTTTCTTTCTGTCCTTTATACTTTATACCTTGAGCACAGATTTGCACTGTCCCCGTTCCTCAGACTCTCCTGAAAACAGCAGTGAGATATTTTTCCTTGCTTATCAAGGCTAATTTAGAACCCTGCAACGCACACAAGTAGTTCAAATATTTCTTTTAAAGTGTATTGTTTTGTATTTGTTAAAACTGGGTGCTGCGTGCCACTGACTTACCTGTTTGCCCTGTCCCCTCTGAACTTGCCCACTGTCTCCCCAGTCTAGATGGTAGCCAGTAATTTCTCACTTGCTACTTTCTCTATCACCACTGCTCTGGCTGTCTGCATATCCCAGATCGCGCCTGAGACCAGCCGTGGTCCAAGGTCCTCAGTGCAGCAAGAAGACAACCCCTGCCCTGCACGCTGGTATTCCTCGGCCATATCTACGTGGCCGGTGTCCCCCCGTGCCCAGACCACAGCTGAGGCAGCAGCCCTGTGGAAAGACTGGGCACCACCTCACATGCACCAGCCAGGAGCAGGCTCGTGGCTGCCCACACCTGACCAGTGGGCCCTCCACATCAGACAAAAGAATAATAACAAATGCAGGCGAACATCTGAGCAGGCAGGAAATTCAGCTCACCGCTTGCCGTAGTGCTCCAAATTGCTGATGTTTTCCGCTCAGTAGAGTCCCTTAAATATTCTGCGTAGGTCACGGTAATCTGTGTTGTAATGATCCCTCTCCTATCGCTCGCTTTTCCTGACGTTGCTGTAGCAATGCTGCTACTTCACCAGCGCTGAGAAAATGGATCTGTAGCCCCTCTTCCCGTCCTCAAATCCAGAGAAATGCCCTTTGATTTATCCTTTCAGCTTTTGTAGCACTGGGGACAGATTGAATTGTGGGCTGTCTGGATCTGTAACTCATCCCCTGGACAATTACTGGACATACACGTCCCAGCATCGCTCTCCTCTTAACCTTCACCAGCCTAAGTGTGTTAACTCCCCAAAGATTATCAGGCTGTCTGAAGGTGTGATTGAAATGAGCTTGGCTCCTCTTGAGAAGCCAGTGCCCTAGCCTACTAAATCACCAGCTCTAATCTTGAGCACTTAAGCAAAAACAAACAAAATAATCTTCCAGGAAACACTAATAGCACAATGTCAATACCCACATCATGTGTGTCAACTGCCCTATTAATTATTATCATTACCTGCCTTCATAAATTGAATGCAACTGCAGTTCTAGCACTGTGGGAAACCAGCATTAATTGGGAAAAAGCCTACAGAAGCTCATTTGCGTATTTGTATGTTTCCCCTCTCTCCCTGCATGCATGTACAGCACAAAATGTGCCTGTTCACCTATGCTACCTTGGACACATATATGTAGACATGCGTATATTTTGTATGCACACATATACACTCTGTGCAACCTACTAATTTAGCCGAATATGGCACACAGTGGTACGCACCTTTTTCCCGAGCAGCTTATTTTGCAAATGTTGCTCTATATTCTTAGCCTGTTGTTCAAATACATGCGAGGATACACTACATGAGGATATGTCTTATGCCCTGTGTCTCGACATTTTCCGACAGATGTTGGCTAATGCGGTTGTAGAAGGTTCACTGTGGATGCAGTGAGCCCAATAAATCTTCCTCTTAAATGCAGACACTCCACCATCCCAGCATCTTTTACCTATAATACATTTTAATTACTTGGCTATTCAAATTATACTAAATTAGATCTGCATGGAGCTGCATCACGGATTTCTCAATTTACATTTAATCCACGCCAAACAAAATAAAAAAAAAAAGGCAAGCGCACTTTTTATTGGAACTTGCAGGAGCTACTGAAGTCTGATACCTTTAAAATTATTAAGTGACAAAGATTACTAGCACTAAGGTTCTACTTTGCTTCCCCATTAGCCATTTAGGTGACAGCTGCTGTATTACACATAAAGATGAACCATTCCTTGAGGGATGATAGTGGTTCCGCTGTGACACTACTGGCATAAAGCATTATCAGACCATAGCTGTGCTTAGAGCCATCACAGTCTCCTAGGCACCTATCAGTACCCTCATTATCTGCATCACAGAGTGTCTAGAAAGAACACTGCCAGGCTTCACAGCTTTGCAGCTCATTTGAGAAGCGGAAATTAAACGTCCCAGGAGAAAAAACAGGCACATTGTAACAGCACCAGTGCTGTACACCAATAACATGTTGACTGCTGTTGCGCTGACTTCTGTCTCATTAATTTAATAGGCTCCTAGATTGGGGATGGGAAGGTGGAGAGGCAGCCTTTACAAGCAGATTACTGAGCAGGGCTCCCTGCGCTGATTGCGAATCCAGATCGGAGTGAGAACTTACACTGAGCACCACCGCACTTCAGAGGCCCGCCCTGACTTCTGCAGCTGCCGCGTGATGAAATAAACCAGAGAGAGGCAGCAAAATTAGCTCATCACATCTGTAATCTGTGCTTAGATTATCCTCAAACCCTGTGTAAAGTAAAGGAAAGCAGCACAGGTGCCTTCACAGGCATGGACAGTGGCTCTGTGTGTGTGCAAGGGTTAATATGAGTGCCTTAAATGGGGACAGCAGCATTCAGACTAGGTTGAGTTAGCAGAAGTGGTCCTGCAGCAGTGCAGCACAGCTCTGCTCTTCAAAAGAGGCTGGTTTGTTTTCTTCCTCTGAAAAAGTACATTCACTCATGCGGTGATGTCCAATAAAAAGCATAGTCCTCGATGAAGCTTCAGTGGGACCCAAGCAGAGCATACATCTTCTGACGGCCCAGGGGTGACTCGCTACCTGAATCAATACATTTAAACAGTTCTCACTCATGCTGAAGCCAATGAGTGCACGTCAGGGAAGAAAAATGGATGTGGGCTGCTATTCTATTCCCTTGCCAGATTTTACATCCAAGGAATTTGGAATTTTTAAAATTTTCTATTGCATTTTAGTTATTTACTGCAGGTGATTTCATGCATTTCTGAACATTTAAGTTGATAAGGACATTG
>NW_009647080.1:1543389-1547919 GCF_000708025.1 Charadrius vociferus
AAAGTGATGTCTCTGCCAACGGTGTGCTTGGGTATTTGTGTGCATCTATGTCCTCTCTCTATTTGTGTGGATGGGTGATAAAAGAGAATATAGAAATAGAAAGAAGGTGAACTCATTTTTACAGTCTCTGTAAAGCAACTTCACTGATCACATAGGAACTGAATTCCTTGGACCCCACTGTTCTCACCCTTTAGGTTGTGTAGAGGTTACTCAAGTGCTCCAGGGTGCATGCTCAGATATGGGACAGAAAAAGGAGATTACAGTATCTCGGCATAGGCATTCAGTAATGAAGATCTTTTCCTGAATAATATAACAAAAATGCAGAAGCTGCATTATTTGGAAACATGTACAAACCAGTGACAGCATGAAGAGCAGGTGGGAACCTTGTTTTGACTGCCCTGTGGGGAATATTGCCAAAGGAATTGCATTTTGTGGGGCTATTAAAAAAAAAAAAAGACACATGCACAAAGATAGTGTCAGCATCTTAAATACATCCCCACCCCTTGGAAATTTTGTGGGTCCCTGAGTCTATACACTTATTTGGGAGTCCCACAGCCACTAAGAAGTGAAACTTCCTTAAGTGCCTCACCCAATGTCATCCAAAAAATATATGGAGATTTTTGAAACCAGGAATAAGTATCCCAGGAAAACTTTTCAAGATTTTTTCCCCAAGAAGTGGTTCCTAGGAAGATTTCCCAAAAGCTGACATCAATTGCAGACATTACTCTTGCACACTTAATATTTGATCCGGCTTAAAAAAGCAATCATGCTTAGTATTTTTTCTTCCCAGGTTCTTGTACATGCACTTATTGCAATAAGTGGGGTACTTTCAGCTGCTTCTACATTGCTCACGTGTTCATCTTTTGGGCTGATATTCCTCAGACATTCTTGGACAAAGGCAAGAGTTTGGGGCTGCTCTGAGGGTTGGAACAGAGATTGGAAACATTGGAATTATCTAACCATTAAAAACAAACTTTCAGATGCTTGTCATGTGTTTGAACACCTAAAACTAATTTTTAAAGCCCAAGAGCAGTGGATGCCTTCCCCCTTATTATTCAACAGCGCATAGAAGAGATAGGCATATAGAGAGCTTTTGTGTGAATGCGTAATGATTTGCTTATTCATGTAAGAACAAGTATTGTAATACCCTGTGTACCTAGAAGATGTTGGGTTCAGTATTATCAGAAACAGGTGCTTAATGGTAAAGCCAAGGGGCCTACATGAGGGGATTTGACTTGCCTGAATCTCACACACTTTGACTTGGCGCTGATTGCTGTCTTAAACTGTCAGCCCGGTTCGGTTTCAAAACCATCTCTGGGGCAAAGATAAGTGCATAGCTCCCATGTAGCTGCTGCAAATTCACATACATGGGAGTAAGAAGATAATATGTTTCCATAATTACATGCTCATGAATGCACCTCTCCTTTACTTAGATGTGGAATCAAAATCCTCTTCTTTTTCCATATTGGTCTTTTGTTTTTTTTTTTCCTACTGGTGAGGGGGACCATTTTCTAAAATCAGAAGATCAGAAGAAGTTGTGTTAACTGAGTGTGACACCAGGGGCACGCACTTTCATTGTTGTGTGGGTGACTTGCAGTTCACTATACCTTTTGCCACAAAGGTCTACATTTTAAATCTTACAAAACACTTTTTCACTTAGACGTACTCAACTGAGAGAAAGATTTGGCTGCAAGAAACCTGGGTAAGGCTCAATCCAGATAAAACAACAGGAATCCCTTTGACCTTTGAAAAAGATCAAAGCAGCTGAGTTACATGCAGGGACACAGGAGCAGAAGGCATCACCTAGGTCATTGAATTCGGTCCCTCACAGCCATGAGCCAGCTGAATCCCATAGCGCTCTGGGACCCAGGATCACTTCCCAGATCTCCAGTCTGGGAACAAGAGACTGTGTCCTGCTGGCGATGACTGCTTCCAGTGGAAAACAAACCTCAGGGCAGCAGTAGCACAGGCTGCCCAGCACTGCCAGTAGCTCCCCAGCCTGGCTTGCAGCCCTGGCACCCAATGCTCTGCCCACCTGTCCCCCAGCACAGACCACCTCCACCACCTTAGTGCCACCCCTACGTAAGACACCACAAGCCAAGTCCCTGGCATTGCTCCTAAGGCCTCGAACTGCTTTATCCTGCTGTAGCATCATCTTTCACTCCCTTTAGCAGGACAAGTCAAAGGCATCTGCTGCCAACCCAGCTGCCTCGCACGTGACCTGCACAGGCACCTTCTCCACCGAGACACATCAGAGGGCCAGACCTCAAGTCCAGACTTCAGGGATACCCTGAAAGCTGCCAGCTTCACAGACAGTATCTTCATGTCCAGGGTATGCTCTACCTCACTGCTTATTGATTGTAAGATGGAGAATTTGTTCCCATTAGGAATCTGGAAAAGCCTGTAAGTCTAGTAACCAATGTTGGACCTATTGCACCTTTGTGTTTTAGAGTTAAGCAAAGGAACATGAGCTGGGGAAAGGTACAGGTTTGTGGAATAATGCTTCTTTCCTAGGCACAGGAAAACAACCTTGTTCTAAACCAGTAAGTGTGGATGTTGGAATAATAATAATGTGAAAATGTCAATAGATGGTCCCCTTACAATCCAAAATATGGCAAGAGATATTTGTATTAACTTACATAGTGTTACCTTACATTCCTGTCTCTTTTTGCTGTATCTTCCTGTCAGATAATTTTGGACAATGCACACTGACGCATGTGCAACTGTTTTACACATGGATGTAAAACTGTCTATGAATCTGTGCTCACATGGTGGACACAGGTGTCTGGGGCAGGTGTATAGGCTAAAGGCCTTGTTGCACATATCTTTGCAGCTTCCAGACCATGCCTATGTTTGCACACTGATGTCCCCTAGCCATTCGGTGAGACTGGGATGCAAGGTATTGAGAATCATTAATTCATGCATGGAACTCTCAGGTTATAGCTTGTCCTTGGAAGAACCGATTCATTTAAAGCAAGGGCACAGCCACTTGTTTTGTCTGCCAGCATTTCAAACTCCAGGTCAGAAGGCTTAAGGATTTTGGAAAGAGGGGATAAAGGTTTACATGAGTCTAACTTATTATTGTGTGCCCTCAGGATATGCAAGGTGGTTTTCACTGATGTCTGGCATCTGGTTTGAGGTGCACAAGCATTGCTGCAGACCAATCCCCACTGATTTAGGTGGTGTTATGGAAGATTTACACAAGTATAATTGAAGGATTCTTTTTTATTTTGAAACTGTTCTGGGTCAAACCCTGGAAGAAAACATATAGGGATTAATATGAACTTATCACCCCTCCATTAATTTCCAGTGACAGACCCATTTCTTTCTATTCCAGCTCTCTATTGCTCCCAAGGTAGTAAGTTAAAAAAGCCAGCTCTGCCCATCTCAGAGGTAATTGAAGTCATGTCTTCTTCACTCTTGGTGCTTTAGGCCCCCAAGGAAATGGACCGTTATTTTGTCCACATGATCCAAGAAGGCCATAGCAATTCTTATAGAAATTGAAATTGAAAATAATCTAGGCAAACTTTTTATATGGAGTGCACTTTGCCTGCCTAACCAACTAGAATATAACCTGCGTAACGAGCTTGTTCTGAATGCAAGCTCCATTTTACAAGGCTTGAAGTAAAAGAAGAAGATTTGCTTTACCTGTTTTTGCTTTTGAGTATGTCACCTTGAGCCCCAGATACTATTATTTTTTTTCCCCTGCCCCTGTCGCTCTCTTCGAAGAATTTCTGCTATACAAATTATAATCTCTGCTGGGATAATTGATATTTTTGTCAATTCATAGCCAGTATTCTTATTAATGCTATCTAATTGACAAATTTTAGAAACACATATTAAACATATCCTTAAAAAAAAAAAACAAACAAAAAAAACCCCAAAAAACAAAACTATGTATGCATCTTTCAGGAAAAGGAAGAAAATATAGAAAAACAACAAACTTTGCAGTCATCTCTCGGATACTGGATTCTTCCAGACTCACAGCTGCTCGAATGCCTTCTGCCAGCTGAGTGAAGAGTTTGATATGATAACAAAAGAGCTTCCCTGGAAAAGCCAAAAATACGTCTGTAGCACAGCAGCTGACCAGCTCAGCAGCACGGGTCACTGCAAGCACAAACCGCCTGTTTCTCTATTCATTCCTCTAGCTCCTGACTAAATGCTGAGTCAAGTTTAAGGGCACAGACCATATTCAGAACATTCATCACGAGTGCTGCAACCATTTCTGTCCCTTGATTTTGCAGGAAACCCTGGGCAACAGATACCCTGGGTCACCCATAGCTCTCTTGAAATTAAATACCACAGTGGCTGCAAAATCCGAATGCATAGAGACGCCGTAGAGGGCTTCTGAATACGGTCCTGCATCTTGTTAAGGGTCTTCAGTGGCCTGGGGCTCGGAGACCTCTCTCTTTGCAGGGATGCCATTGCTGGCTGCATTCCCACAAGTGACAGCCACCAAGAGCTGTTTCATTGAGGTCCAAGCCCTAAACGCGCACCCTTGGCCCCGCTTTCCCCTGCTATGTCAGCCAG
>NW_009647080.1:1547967-1604464 GCF_000708025.1 Charadrius vociferus
GTATGGTATCGGCCATGAGTCATCCTGCTCAGATTATCTTCCCCTCCCTAAGACACTAAAGATACCTCAGTGACATCAGCTCAGGCTGAATAAAATTTTAGGATGACAACGAGGATGGTCTTAAGCCTTCAAAAGGGGCCGAACGCATGAATTTTTCAAGCAATCAAGAGAAGTGGTGGGGAAGGGGTGTCCCCCTGGATGACTGTCCCCGCTCCAGGTCCTGTGTCCCCCATCATGCTGCCACGCTGGGAAGTGAAGCCTGCAGAGTCAGTGCAAGGCATGGAAAGGAGATCCACACAGGGGATAAGAGAGCTGCAGTATGGATTGTAAAAGAAAATTATGCCCCAATAATAGAGAAACACGCAGGCCTTTCACTTGGTTCATAGGCTGCGGTGCTCTAATATTATTAACCTGATTTATTTCAAGGAAAGGGTCACTTTATGAAGCGACTGTGTCTAAACTTTGTGCAGATAAAAGGCCATTAACAAAAGGCAGGCTTTGGGAAAACAAGCAAAACTGGGGCTGTGCACTCAGTAAGCACATTTTCTAGTTTTCAGTCAAGAAGCCATTGGCAGTGTCAGTGCTTGAAAACTGCATGGCTCAGACATTTCTAAACCCTTTTAATCCATCACAAAGGGCTCCCTTGATTGTTGCTTTGTTTTTCTGCTGCTGCCCTACAGTATGGCTGCCAGTGTATATTCCTGATAAGCAGTGAGCTATGCAGATGCTGCTGGGTTTCCCTGCCTTTGGTACCACACAACCTGCCAGTGCCTGCGTGAGGGACACAATCATGTGTCACAAACAACCAGGAGAGGTGACACTCTGTCCTCCCCTTGTAGTCCAGGAAACTTAAAAGAATACAAGATTAATTTCCATGGGCCGTGTGGTGCCACCCATAAAAGTCCCTGTTGCAATAAATGGGAAGTTCTGGTTGAAAACTGAGGACACAATGAAGTCCCCGCATTGTTAATGCCATTTTAATCCCCCCAGATTCAGAGTTTGGCATTACTAATGCAATTAATTGCAATAAAAGAGAGAGAGCACCAGCTCCATGGGTCTGAATATATACTTCAACACACTATCCATTCTGAGATGTAGGGGGAAGCTATGTCTCTCTTCTTGTCTGACTGAAACCCCAGCACAGCCTGTCCTACTCGAAAAGCGTCACAAAAGTCTAATGGACAGACACAAAACCATCAGGAGGAAAAAGAGTGCAGCAGGTAGCAGGGAGGGTCTCACCAGGTACAAGTGCCTCCTGGACTAAGCTACCGGGGAAACAAAGGGGAAATCACAGTTTCCGGCAAAGAGAGCAATAGTGTCTTATTTTCACAGTTCTGCTTCACCTCTGCAACCTCTCTTAAATGCAGTGCATTAGGCAGCGGCCCCATGGGGGTTGTGGAGGCCCCAGAGCTGGCCGAGCACCGTGCAGTGCCAGGCGTAATGTTAGCAGAGAAAACATCCGAAATGAAAGACCAGCATGACGGGAGCCCCACCAGCAATTCTGTGCACTTAGCCCAAAAAGGAGCGCAGATAAGGGAGGGCTACTGCTTCATCCCAGGTGCAATCCTTGATCAAGAGCCTGGGAAACGGAGCTGTTTAGCTCAAAGTGCCCCCTTCCTTTGCTGCACCCCAACAGTGAGCACATATGCATGCTCAGGTTGTTCTTAATTATGGCTGCAAAATGTTGTGCTTTTATCTGTAGGACACGAGCACCTGCTGAGGTTGACCATGAACCAGTTATTCCATCCCCTCAGCCCCGGGAAGAGAGAGATTACATTTCCACCTACAAATACATAGGTGTGTTGGTTTTTTTTCCAAATTGTGGCTACGCAAAGAGAGGAAAAGCAGCGAGATGCTCCATATGAACAAGGCTCCTGGGAAATGTTACCCTGAGCCCTGGGACATGGCACAGGCGGCACTGCCGTACCCATATCTGAGCTGCAGGAGAGAGGGCTGAGCAGGGAGTGTGGCGGGAAAGCAAACAGGGATGCAGAGAAGCAGGAAGAAGAACAGAAGGTGGGAAGAGGGAGATGAGAAAATGAAATGTGATGTGCTGATCTCTGAAGATCCTGGTGAAACCTGAATGGGCCCTGGGTTAAGGAGCATCTGTGCACGGTGAGGGCTGGGCGACACCGGGAACAAATGCAGCAAAGGAGATGAGAGTGAACCCATACCTTACATTCAAAATTCAAATGGAAAGACAGTTTCATGTCACTATTTTAATATTAGATGTTAAATGTCTGATATTAGCAATAAGAAATAGACACCCAGTCAATTTTTAATAAAGACTAATGACCTCTTAAATTAAATTTCTAAATTGAAAAATATCATCAATATCAAACATTTGTGAGACACATGAAATCTTTACAAGTATGTATTAAGGCCATTTATTGCAATACCTTTTTTTTACAATATCAACTTTTACAGACATTGCTTGTTCGTGTGACTCCCTGCCTGCATTTTCCCAGCTCAGCCTTGGCCACCTCTCTCCTGCAGCCGCTCCTTCTGTGGCACCGTTATTTCCGCCCAGCCTAAAGCACCAAACACCAAATACCGCAGAGGTGCTCAGGTCTGCACAGCTCTTCCCTGGCTGACATCTCACTAGCAGTGAAGGAAAAGGCCGGGGTTAAAAACCCTGATGTGTTTTTAACAATATCTCATGCATCCTTCTGAATGACTGCAGAGCAAAACATCAGATTTAGGAATGACAGCTGGTCTTTACCTTTTTGTTACTAAGCGGCAGCCTCAGTCTTTAGTCCCTCCTTTGTCTTGAAACAGAAGGATGTATTAAATAGGATGTAAAAATGTTACTGGCATCACTAGAAGCAGCATAGAGAAGCTGAAGACCATCAAACCAAGTATCTTTATCTTCTCTTGCCTTAGAATGCTCCTATCGTATTTTTCAGTTGCTCTGCTAAATGTGCTTGCCCCATTAGAGGTGCAAGTTCTTTGAGCCAGGGGCTGCATCTTCTACTGTTACACTTTTCTTTCAGAGACCCCGGGGTGAGGTGGGGCACTTAATTAATATGAAGTCACAATGATATGAAACAGAACACAAAATTATTTCTGTAAAGAATAGAAGACTTGGCAGAGTAAACCCACTAAGATGTAAGATTTTCATCAGGGTTTTTTCTTTTGTTTTCAGAGGAATATTCTGTATCACAGTGTTTTCCCTGGCCTGACCAATGAGCATTTGCTGGAATAAAATGGTATATTAATTTCCCTTGACAATAATTGGAGCAGCCTATGATCTTAGCAACCCTCTGGGCATATTCCTAAGGTCAGAACGAGAGTGTCACCACCATGTTGCTCTTTTACGCCACTCCCTACACATCTCCAGGAAAAGATACTAATCCACTTAAACAATTACCTTTCAGAAGAAGAGGCAGAGGACTTTGTGTGAGGATACCTAATGAAAGACTCAGCCTGTGAAATATTTGAAAAGCTTGCAGAGCGAAGAAGTGGAATACAACTATTATCTGACATGTAGCACCAATGAATAAAATCGTCACCAGACTGAAACCGCTCAGTATTTTTATTCATGTCTGTGCTGCAAAGTGGTTGAAGCCTAAAGCTAATGAAGGAAATAATATGCAATTCATCATGGTGCAGAGAGAGAAAGACAGACAAACATAACTCTTGACTCATGTCACGTCGGTGCCTTACAAAGTTCTCTTTGCTGCAGCTTTCGGGAAAGGACCCTATTCTCTGTGCCACTTACCAGCTTGCTTTCATCCCATGAAAGAGCTGTGTCCCAAAACCCCACTCGGGCTGCAAAAGGGAAATCCTCTCTGCTTCTTACTGCTCACCTTGCACATGCATACAAAATAAGGAAAGATGATCAGTAATCATGCCTGACTTTAGGTTAATGGGCCATAATATTGGAGGCAAATAGCTAAGCCACTCTTCCACGTACTGGGGACAGTATGTACCACGACCTGTGCGTCTGGCGCAGACCACTGCTGTGCCTGGTAAGGGATGATGGGATGCAGGGATGGCGCCTGCCTGTGCTGGGACCACATCGCCCCAGCCCGGCTTGCCTGGCTCTCCCAGAGAAAAGCTTGCCTCTGGGAAAAAAACTTGCTCTTTGGTGGCTGCCATGGACTTTCCACCTCTGCCAGCGGGTGAAAGCTCCTTCTCTTGTCTTCCCGCATTCTGCACACATTCAGGAGTGTACTGGATGCAGGAGGGACTGCAACTCAGGCTGGGGCTGGCACTGCCTCTGCACTGTGCATGGGGGTCCTGGAAGAGCAGCCTTTGTGATTCCAGTTTTGGGACACTTATTTTCCCTTTAACTAATGCCATCGCTGATCTAGAGGGGAGCTGCACTCCAGCCAGCCCTCAAATACTCAAAATCATGGGAAAACAGCAAAAGGAAATAACTTGCTTAAAGAAAAAACAATGTGTGAATTTGGCTTTAAGAGCCCATTTAGTATATTTGCTGTCAAAAAAAATCCCAGAGGGTAGACCTACCCCAAAACTTCATACCTGTTTCTGGTTGGCTCAGGCATCTCAATGGGGGAGCATGCTTTGGAAATGGGGTGGTCTCAGAGGACAAGGTCCCATGCACAGTTCTACAGCACACCCCATGGGGCCAGCCTCTGCCATGCTGGCCAGGCTATGGGGCTGTGGGGCACCATGGACACTTCACCCTCTCCATGTGAAGCCTGTAAGGCTCATGCTGGGCCCCACAGAGAGCCATTTAAAACAGCCCTACGTATGGTGGTGGCTTCCTCCTGCCATCACGTCGCAGTTGCCATCAGCTGAGCAGGGGTTACTGCCCACCCCCACTGTGTGGCCTCCTCCCTGGGGGGAGGGTTCTACACGGGGACAGCAGCAAGTTGGAGCCGTGAGTTTGGGGCTGGTGGCAATTTCACAGCAGACACACACGCTTATTTTCAAATTTTTCTGCATCTTTTAAATAGCTGGACCTGCTGCTTGCCTGGGTATTTGGGGCACTGTCAGTGTGCTTGCAGCTGCAGATTGGCACCTCTAAAATTTTAGTCGTGATTTCCGTCAATTTGCACAGTTCCAAAATGGAGCAAAACCTCATAAAGCACAGAACTAATGCATATAATACCAATTTGCTGAATGTCAGTGTATACTGACCTTCTATTACAAACACTGGCAGATGGCCATTCCTTTAGTACTCAAGAGTTGCTTGAATAGAAAATCAAGCAATGGCTTAGCCTGTATTTCGCCTCTGCATCAGTGCCCATAGCAACACGCAGTGGTGGCCGCCTGAATGCGATGCCTCTGCCACCACCAGCTCCTTTCCAGCGCAGCAAAGCCATTGGTGATCCCATGGCTACCATATCCAGTTCTCTCCGAACTACAGAATAGCAAGAGGGTCCTGCTGGGAAGAAGGCAGGAGCATGCGGGCTGCCTGGGTGGAAAGCCTCAGCCCAGCTACCGCGAAATGCAGGCAGGAGCTGCCCGCTCCTTCCGAGAGCCGGAGCCGTGGTTGTGCCTGTAGAGCAACCCCTGCTTTGCAGCACCAGCAGGGGAAGGAGAGCCAGTCAGCCTAGTCTGAATGTCATGCAAAAATGGACCATGTATGCAATCTACTAGCAGAGGGAAAAAAACTGTGTGAAAAGCCCGGGAACGCAGGATCAGAGCAGACAGTCGCGTGTGCGGACGGCCTCTGCGCAAGCACCAGCTTCCTCGGACTTTGTGTCCAAAAATCTTTGCAGCTATTTTCCAATGGCCCAAATTGCCTGTGTTTGGGGTCTGTCTCCCATCCACCCCGTGAGGCCTGTTTCCAGAGACGAGAGCCTGGCAGAGCACAGGAACAGTGTGTGTCCCCAGTACAGGTAATGCATACTGTGCATCGCTCCGAATTTGTTGCTTCCCTTTCCTGTATCCACACCAGAGCGCAGATAGCCTACACATTTCGGCAATTATGAATGCACTTGTGGCTGCTCTTGGAAATTGAAAGTAGTGTGGTGAGTCGCCAAATGTTGCAGCATCCTTTACTCTTATCCTCCAGGACTATGCTTTCTCCCTCTGATCAGGAGGTGCTCAGAGGTTTGAGGCCAAACTGGGTGATGCTCCTGTGCGGCAAGGAGCAGAATTCCCACCTCACGGTTTGTGGGTGCAATCTGCTTGCAAAATAAACCGTGGGTTGAGGAGCTGCATTTCTACATACCTGACTGAACCTGTGATTGAGTTTGTGAGTCTGCTGGCAGGGCCACTGCCGTCTTTCCAAGTGTTTTCGGTTGGTTTGCAGAGATGCTCAGAATCTCAGGGATATTCCCTGCCAGACACAGGCAGTTCTTTTAATAGGCTGTGAAATTTTGGAATCAAACTATTTAAGCCTTCTGACAACACAACACATCTCCAGGTGCCTTACTCCACAATAAACATCCATTGTACGGCCTTCTCCCCTTACAATACAGATTAATTTTAACCCCTCACAACAGCCTAATGGAAAGACCGTGCCGCACTCCAAATGCCAAACACTTGCTGAAAGCTTTCCTTTGTTAGCGCCTCCCGGTTTAGTCACCACCAGCTTCTGAAAAGATTCCACAGAGTTAATGTTTCCATTTCTTTTAATTCGCTCGCAATGATGACACAGCCATAACACAGCTGTGTTCCAGCTCAAAGGAGCCGAGTGCGCATGCTGCCCACTGTTCCTCGGCCCCTGCTCCCTCCCTGGCTCACAAGCGGGGCTGATGCTGTTGGGAGGATATGGTGACATTTTCCTATCTGGGGTGGAAAAGTTCTTTTAGAGGAAGCCTCTCTTTTTTTTTTTCCCTCCTTATTTCTTTTTTTTTTTTTTTTAATTTGACATTTTCTCTGTGAAAAGCTGACCTAATTTTCTGGGAATAATGTAAACGGTTACACACTCGAAGCATTCCGCTGGAGAGTTTATAGATAAAGCTGAACTATTTTATGGTTCAATTATCCCAAAGTACGGGGGATCCCTGTTGCATTAACACTTCACGAAGATAGTACAGCGGGGGCTTCCGTGCTCTTTTCCGTGTGAGTAAGTTAGAATTTGCCAGTAAAACCTTCACTGCAGCTTTGTTACTACAAAAGCCATTAACACTGCTAGTTGTAAAAGACATATTAAAGATATTTTCTGCAATGACTATGTCTGGTATTAGTATTCGTACCAATTCCCTGCCCAGTTCTGCAGAAAGTTTTCAGTTGCCTATTCTGATGCAGGAAAGATAAGGTGGAAAAGAGTCATTCAGGGATGGGAAGAGGCAGAGGAAAGCAAATGAAGCAGTGGCACAAGGGTTGACAGCAGCACAAACGCTGTAAGAGGGTCTGGTTGCCACCGGGCTGGCTGGACTGATCCCGAGGAGATGTTAAGACAAGGGTGTCTGGGTCATCCTGACATGAACAGCACACAGCGAGCAGTCTCTTTCTGCAGCAGGACATGGGATAAGCTGTGCTGTCAGAACCCTTCTCCCTGTTGTGTGGGCTTTGGGGAGGTTATCACCCTCAAACACACCAGTACATCCTGCTAGATTGCATTGTGATAATGAGCTAGTACACAGGGGTGGGGAGCAGAAAGAAGTCCCCGTAATCCAAGAGGAAATGGTGAGTGACCTGCTACAGCACGTAGACATACACAAGTCTAAGGGGTCGGATGGGATCCACCCAAGGGTACTGAGGGAGCTGGCAGAAGTGCTCGCAAAGCCTCTCTCCATCATTTATCAGCAGTCCTGGCTAACCAGGAAGGTTCCAGTTGACTGGAGGTTAGCAAATGTGATGCCCATCCACAAGAAGGGCTGACAGAAGGATACGGGGAACTACAGTCGTGTCAGTCTGACCTCGGTGCATGGGAAGCTTAACGAGCAGGTCATCCTAAGTGTCATTACACAGCAGGTGATCAGGCCCAGTCATCATAGGTTCATGAAAGGCAGGTCCTGCTTGACAAACTTCATCTCCTTCTATGATAAGGTGACCTGCGTACTGGATGAGGGAAAAGCTATGGATGTTGTTTACCTGAACTTTAGTAAAGCCTTCAATACTGTTTCCCACAGCATTCTCCTGGAGAAACTGGCTGCTCATGGCTTGGATGGATATACTTTTCACTGGGCAAAAAACTGTCTGGAAGGCCGGGCCTGAAGAGTGGTGGTGAATGGAGCTAAAACCAGTTAGTGGCCGGTCACAAGTGGTGTTCCCTAGGGCTCAGTATTGGGGCCATTTCTCTTCTATATCTTTATCAATGACCTGGACAAAGGGATTGAGTGCGCTCTCAGTAAGGTTGCAGATGACACCAAGTTGGGTGGGAGTGTTGACCTGCTTGAGGGTAGGAAGGTTCTACAGAGGGATCTGGACAGGCTGGATCGATGGGCTGAGGCCAATGGTATGAGGTTCAACAAGGCCAAGTGGCAGGTCCTGCACTTGGAGCACAACAACCCTGTGCATCACTACAGGCTTGTGGAAGAGTGGCTGGAAAGCTGCCCTGCAGAAACAAACCTGGGGCTGTTGGTCAACAGCCGGCTGAACGTGAGCCAGCAGTGTGCCCAGTGGGCCAAGAAGAGCAACAGCATCCTGCCCTGCATCAGGAATAGCGTGGCCAGCGGGACTAGGGCAGTGATCATCCTGGTAAGCGCTGGTGAGGCCCCAGCTCGAGTACTGTGTTCAGTTTTGGGCTCCTCACTGCAAGAAAGACATTGAGATTCTGGAGCGTGTCCAGAGAAGGGCAATGAAGCTGGTGAGGGGTCCAGAGCACAAGTCTTATGAGGAGCAGCTGAGGGAACTGGGGTTGTTTAGCCTGGAGAAAAGGAGGCTGAGGGGAAACCTTATCGCTCTCTACACCTACCTGAAAAGAGGTTGTAGTGAGGTGGGGTTCAGTCTCTTCTCACAACTCACAAGCAACAGGACAAGAGGAAATGGTCTCAAGTTGCACCAGGGGACGTTTAGGATGGATCTTAGGAAAAATTTCTTCACCAAAAGGGTTATCAAACTTTGGACCAGGCTGCCCAGGGAAGTGGTTGAATCGCCATCCCTGGGGGTATTTAAAAGACGGGTAAATGTGCTGCTTGGGGACATGGTTTAGTGGTGGTTTTGTCAGTGTTAGTTTGATGGTTCGACTCAATGATCTTAAAGGACCCTTCCAACCTAGATTTTTCTATGATTCTATATTTCAGACTAAAATATAGTGCATCAGGTTCACTCCACCAAAGGGCCAAGTCAGTATTTTTAGCTACAGACTTAAAGTAATGTGAACTAGACTGAAAATGTGGGACAAAATGGATCAAATTGTCTGGCCTGTTCTTCCTACTCAAGAGTTTTGTCTTTGGTGAACTCCATTGTAGAAATCACTGAGACCCTGCTTGGGTCCACTTTTCTATGGACCCAAATAGGCATGGACTTCCATGATACATTTAGGCTTTCAGCATCAGATTTTCTGACATTTCTGGGTTTTTATTCCAAAAGAGAAGTTTTTTACATTTCTCACTTCACATATTCTGTAGGTCAATGCTTTCATTGGACCATGCAAGTGGTTTGCGTAGGAATAGATGTACCACCATCATCTCCCTCGCTGGTATCTGAGCCAGCTGTCTTAAGCGTGGCCTGGGTATGGCTACCTGCTCCCCAGCCATACCTGACTGCCATAGAAATACGGCTCATATTCTTGAAGGAATTTGTTGTTCATCTGTTGCTGGTGTGCGCTTTCATTTCTATGAGAATCTAATTAGGTTCAGTGATTAGGAATGCTAATGGGCATAACAATCCCACAGAAATTTACCTTTCAGAAAAAGAAGTGCAGCAAAAATATCCAGCAAAAGAAGAAAAAGAAAGAGAGGAAGAGAAAAAAAACCCCACAATTTTATGCAGGATACAATAAATAAATAAATAAATAGCCAGTATGCAAATGCTTCTACCTATCTATCAGAGATTGTTGTAAAGACAAATTAGTTAATTGCTGCAAAGTGCTTTGAAAATGAAAAGGGATATATAAGAGGTGATTATTATTATTCACAACAATCTGGTAGGTGAAGGCATCTGTCTATTTTGCTTTATATATCCCCAGAGCTTTCCCAAAGCAACATTAGAAGAAAGGAAAAGACCTAAAATAGGGGAAGAATAATCCCAAAAGGGAGAGAAAAGGCCTGTGACATTTGTGAATAATAAAAATAATAAGCTACAGATCAGATTAAAAAAATACCATCAGGAGTACTGAGTAACGAAGCTACACTGAGGTGCATTTGAGCTGATCTTAATGGATATGGAGATCATTAGCAGTGTGCTGATACTGCTGAACTGACATGGAAAATATTAATTTAAATAGGAATATCTTATGTTAAATCTATAGCTGCATTATGATGCAAAGAAGTCCACATTCTGTGTCCTATGCTTTGGCCCTTTTGGCACTAACTGGAATGCCTGCTTTGTGTCCAAACTTCCAAAAATTATAAAGGGTAAAGTTTTTACCTGTTACAGGATCCGATGCAAATCTGCAATTTAAAATGCTCAAGAATGATGTAACGAGATCCGTAATTTTGGCTACGATTAAATCACACATTTGTCTCCAGAAGTTGTAGAACAGCATCCAAGCCTCTGATTACTTGTATTATGTGTTAGCTCCCTTCACATCGACAGTCCCACCAGACCCCAGGGAGCTAGTCATGTGCTTACGCTAAGCACACGCAAAAGTGCTAGCAAGATCACTACACTAATTTTCAGCACCAGAAAGTAAAATAATGCCTATACTGAGGCAAGACTCCTGATGAGCCTGCGGGCTACAGCATTTCATAGCTGTGGATTTCATAGCTGTGGAAGAATTAACTCATTTTTCCCTTTTTTTTCCCCCTTCTTCTCAATGTAGCAGCTAAATTATCACTTGCCTTAGCTATGAATCACTTCAGAGCTCATTCCTTAAAGGTACCCAAAATTCCCTCAGGTGTTTTGACATAATTCTATTACATCTTATTTCTGTTTAATATTAAATTTTTTCCTGCGTGTTTAAATAAACCTGGAAACCTTTTTAGGGAACATAGCTTAATGGGGAGCTAAGAACATGCACACCGAATGTCTCTATCTTACATACATTTTATTATTAATGGTAATTCATGCAGAACCAGCCACTTCACAAGCAGAGACTAAACACTTAAATAAAGCTAGGTGCTTCTCTCTGACCTTAATTTGTTTCTGTACTTGAGCACTGGATTCCCTTTCAAAAAATAATTATTCCCATAAAGATTAAAAACCAATAACGCAGTCTCTTTCTGGGTGACAAACAAATGCAGGATTTTGCGAGTGAACGCTAGGCATGCTTTCTTGGTGGCTATGCCAATAAACTTGAGGGTAAGAGGTCTTCTCCTGGGTCAGGATGTGGGTGTCCTGAGAAACGGGAAGTGGAGAATGGGGCCTGTTTGTTCATGGCATTTTCTCCCTTGTCTGTAATACATGTTTTCTTACAGCTTCTGCTATGAGTTCACTTGGAGGGACCAGACAACACCTCAGCTTTTTCTATGGTATGGTGGTCTTAATTTAAGTCTCTGCTGACAGTAATTCCAGCATTTCTTCTTGACGGTCAGTTCATTTCCCTATGTGAAATAGCTGAAGACTTCAGTGGAGCTCCCAGGGAAAACACACCCTTCTTACAGCTGACTTTTCTGAGTGAGCCCGGTATTTAGCATGCCCGAGACTAGATGGGCCCAGAAACTGAAAAGAGCCTAATCGAAAGCTCATCAAATCCCATGGAAAAGCTCCCTCATTAGGAGGAAGGACAGGATGTCTGGAGCGGTCTTCCAGGATGAGGAATGGAGAGCTTCTGCTGTTTGTCATCTTATGCCCAGACAGGTGAGATTTTGGTGTGGTCTCTCTCACTTCTGATGAAACGGCACATCCATCCAGGCAGGGGCACAGCTTGGATTTTGTCTTCTGCCTGCCAGAACCTTAGGCGCTTTTGGTTAAATTGCACAGTCTCTCAGAAAAGGTTTGTAATTTGCCCAGAGGAGCAGGGATAGCAGAGGGCAAAGGGACAGGTTAGCTGAAACAGGATTTCCACCCCAATCTCTTTCAAAGTTGGTGTTTGCTTAGGAGATTCAGTCATTCCTCTGCATGAACAGTGAAAATGCTAATTGGAGTGGCATGTGGTGTTTCCCACCAGTGGTCACAAATGATACATCACTTCAGACATACTGGGCTACACGCACAGAAGTACAAGGTTTGGCAGTAAATCCAGATTTACCTTAGCTGGAGTATTTATGTGTTTAACATTGCCATAAAAGCTGGGTATTAACAGTCCTTGAAGTATTTCTTTCCTCCTACCTCTACCGTAAAGTGAAGGCAACATTTTTCCCGGTTAAACAGTTACTGGTCTGAGCCCAGAGATCATAGGGGACTTGGCGAAGCCAGAGGCAAAGGAGGTGTACCCAAATCATAGGCCCGCATAGAGACTATTTTTACACCATTTTTCCTCTACTTTTGGAAAAGATAGATGTGTGAACTGCAGGGAACAACTGCAGAGGGAAGAACCTAAACTGACAAAGGTGCCAGAAAACAACAGGAAAGACAAACCAAAGATTCTTGGATTAAAACAACCCTTCCATGAAAAAAGAAAAAATCAGAACAGTGCATGATGCCTTTTGCAGTCCTTTGGTATTACATAGCTGTTGGCATAAGAAGGAAAGCTGCCATATAAATTGAAGCTGCTTGTCAAGAGGCTGGAATATTATTCTAATAAGGCATCTACCATGATCCATTTCAGAATCCAAAGACATCCATCAAAGCCAGAGACAGAAAGGGCTGGCTTGGAGATTATATTGCTAGGCACTGTTTTGGAGAAAATGAATTTTTATTTTTTTTTTTCTCTTCCAGGGATGCAAAGCTGGAATTTGCACAAGAAAGAATCTGACACTTTCTGAGTCCTGGAAGAAGTGCTTGTAGATGTGCTTTGTATTTTCCATCCCATCTTTGACTGTGGCATAGTCATAGATATCTGCTCTTAGGATATTTCTTGTCTGGCCAGCAATTAAGCAGCAGTACAAGAAAACAGTGTTGAACCAACACTGTGTGTTGACATTTATGTCTCCAAAACTTTGATCTCCTAAGTCCAAACTATGCGCTTCAGGTGATAAGTAGTTTTTTTTGGTGTATGAAAAATAAAAGAAAACTGGAGGTCTGAGCCAACATGGATGCACTGAGGACAGTGAGAACGCTCACTGAGGACACGCATGAACAGCGCCATCAAAAAAACTCCTGTGTGGCAAGCAAGTCCTCATCTAAAATACTTTGGAAACTGGGATAAGTGTGACTAATTTCCCTGCCAATCGCAGAAACAGCTTTCGGCTGAGCTGGGTTGCTGAGGCCCATCGACAGGGCCCAGGTCCTCATCCATCACCTGGGCTCCCTGGCTGCAAAGTTTAAGCAACATCCTGCGTCATTCCTCCGTTTTTTCACCTGTGAAACTTGCACATTACCTATCTGCCTCGCTATGAGATTATGAAGCTAATTTAATCACAGCTATAAAGCTTTTCTGAGATAGTTGTAGAAAAGGTGCTAGAGCAGCCATCATGCTCTTTGTTATCATTAGAGGTGGCATTTGAGTGCCAGCTGAGTACTGCGGGAGTCGGATCCAGGCATCAGCTGCGGCTATCCGTCGTAATGACCCAGATGATGAGAGTGGCTGAATGGGGAACAATTTTGGTGACCTGCAAAACAGCTCCATTAAAAATGCAAACTCTTGTGCAGCCAGAATTTAATTCAGTGCCTGGAGAAACCATAATCTTCTCACATCTCTTTATGAAGAGGAAATTAATTAATATTTTTCCTTCAGAAGCACTTTTGCTAAAATAAACCAAGAGAACAAATTAGACTGATAAAGTTGGAGGATTTCGTTAGGAGGATGGAAGGCAGCAGGGGTGACAGGGAAGCTTCCCGCCACCTGGGAAGGATATTGTGACTTTTTCTTCATCTTCGGTCTCTTCAACCTTCTCCCACTCCTTCTGCTAGTGGGACAGCAGCATGCAGCCAGCTCCACGTCTCTGGCACAAAATCTTTAAGGTGACCTTGTGAAAGCGGGTGGCCCTGCTATCCACCCACTGCAGCCCAGTTATCCCACCCACTGCCTCCCACCCCACATTTTCCAGAATATCTCCCGTGATGGAGGCATCAAGAGCAGGCAAAGAGAAGCTGGAGTTTGCTTCAGGAAACGAGACAGCAAAGGGACCCGTACCTGTGACAGAGGCAGCTTGGAGGCACTTACCCACTCCCCCCTACACTTTCTTCCATGGGATCTAACAGGCAGAGCTGTGAGAATAAATATTTATACTAAACATAGTCAGGAATGAGAATTCATGATCTAAAATTACACAAATATTTGGGAATATAGACACTATAATTCAAGTGGCACTTAATCTCCAAGTGCAACCAAAAATATGTAACTCCTTGGTTTACTAGCAGTGTCAGCTCCCCAAGTGTGGCGCTGAATAATTTAGGGTGGAGGAGAACCAGAGAGTGGCTGAGAATGGAGTTTGCTGTGGAGGAGATGATCTCCCCTTCCAGCTTCACTGATGACTTTTCCTGACCAGGCAGGCAAGGGAGGCTCCAGGTCACCTTCAGGACAACCCCCATAAACGCAGAGAAAAACCAGAACCACACAGGCAAAACCAACGACCCCGCAGCCTCCCGCCTGCAGGCGCATGGAGAGGGACGGGGGGCACGCAGGGGCGTGCGGTGCTGGAGCCTTCCCGTGGCAGGGGAGGCTGCCCAACACCTGCCACCAGCAAGGCTCAAATCTGAGAACTACAGCTGTAGCATAAAGGCGGATTATCACCCATCCAAACCAAATTCAATTATCATATCTATGCTGCTTCTCTATTTCTGTAACTGGAAGGCTATTATTAGGCTCCCTCCCTCCCTCCCTCTCGCTCCCTGTTTTTAATACATCTCCAAGTAATGCTGCTGTAAAACATTCAAAAAAGTAAACATTAGCTTTAGGCCATTTGATTATCAGTTTCCCAGAACACTTCGTTCTGCCCTGCTTTACTCCATATTCCTTTAATACCAAAAAAAAAAAAAAAAAAGAGAGATAGGCTGAGATGGGTTTAATGAATCCACACTATAGCGATTCCCCTCTCTGTCTCCAGTGCTGGCCCTGGCTTGCTCTCACGATGTCGAAAAATACCAGTTTACGCTTGGATGGAAAAGAAGCGAGGAAATAGGTTTTCCCTGGAAACCAGGGATACTATATTCCCTCCTGTCCCAATTGCTAAAATATTTCTTAGCAGGCTTCCCATCTGCACCCCTGTTAATGACTAGCCCATTTTCCGTGCTAGAAATGGGAGGTGATCGGAGAGTGACAGTACCCCTGAACAGGTGAGGGCAACGCAGCGCGTGAGACGGGGGAACCAGTCCTTGGCAGCCGAATGCACCGGGAGTCAACATCTCAGAAAAATCTTTGGTGCCACTGTCCTTTCTAACGCCACTCGTTCACTCCACAAAGAGCATTGTTTTTCCCTTGAGGTCTCAAGACAGGGATGGGGAGCATGTCACGCACGCTCACCTGCACAGCTCTGTGCCCTCTGAACTGAGGGCTGACATAAACTGATGAGAAGCTTAAATATTTTTTGTGGGATAGTGCTATGCTTTTTTCTTGTGTTAAACAAACGCTCTGAAAAAATCCTGAGCAGGTGTTGCCCCTCAAAGGCGTGGTGAAATAAAGCCTGTGAGCACTTTTTCCATGTACCTGTGAGCTGTAGGAGGGCAGGAATGAAAGTGTTAGAAAGAGCTGAGTTAATTCTTTGGGACAAGCAATGTGTCTTCTGATGGCTTTTAACATGCCCACTTGTGAATAAAACACAAAAAGGCCCAAATCTTTGCTTAGTTCTTGAGGAGCTACTATAATATGAGTAATAAATCATAATATTATGCCCTATCTTTTTGGTTGTAATGGGGTGGTTTTAGCATCACGACTTTCATTTCAGAAGCTGCTGGTTGACTTGAACTCCTTTATCTCTATCTTTCACACAAATCAGAGAGTTTCATAGGTAATAAAGCACTTGGAGCAAAATATAGAGATTGAAGAGGTGGGGTCTAACTTTTGTAGTCTTGGGAATGAGCTAGGAGCAAAGAACAGGGCTCTGGCCTCTGTGCTACAAATTCAACCTCCCATTGGCATCGCCGTTCAAGCTATGCCCCAGGGCCACACCAGCTGGAGCAGGACCATAAGCCAGGTGTGCTGAGGTCTGGAAAACTAGTCTACTTACAGAAGCATCCTTCCTCTACTTCTTACATGTGTATAATTAGGAGGTTGGTTTCGCTGATTTGCTCAGGTGAGTCAGCCGACGACCCTGCGCACACAGGTTGCTGCCTCTTGCAGTGGCTGGTACCAAATATTCTGCATAAGGGCAGGTGTGAGCATCCAGCCAGCATCCTGCCTCGCAAACACAGAAACCTGCTCAGCCCTTCACTGCAACAGGCAGATCTAAGCTGATTTTGGTGGCTGTGCATTGAAGCTGGGAAGCTGAAGATTTAGTTATTCCCTGCTTCATTCTGCTCAGCTGCAAATATTGTACAAATATTGTAGCCAGCCTTTTTTAAAATGAATTTTAAAAGCTTTTGGATAAGGTTCTTATTTACATCATTCTGATCGTGTAAAGAGACAGAAACAAGCCAAGTTTTTTAATTATCGACTGATGTAGCAGTGAATTCGGCATTATATGCAGAAGTATGTCCTCTGGGGTTTTTTTTTGGCCATGTGCAACTGTAACACCACATAATATTAATTCGAGTTGCATGACCGCAGTACCACGCCCCAGAGCAAAACCTCCCAGGATGTTAAATGGCTTCTACAGGAGGTGCTCGCCACCCTGTCCATGTCTGTAAGCTAGGGTAAGGCACGGGGTTTACCCACATGTTATTCGTTAAATACTGTGAGACTTGCTTCATTTCCTTTGTTTCACTACCACTGATTAAAAATTTAGCAGTGATGCTGTGCAAAGGTAAGCCGACGGGCACTTTACTTGAGAGCCACCTTTGAAACCAAAGGCACGGAGAGGGTCTGGGGAGAGTCTGCAGGGTGGGGGCTAGGACGGGGACTGGGACCTCGACAGCAGCAGAAAACATCCAAGGGAGACAGAGAAACCGTCTCTCGGGCAGGGATAGAGGGGGAAAGAGAGAGAAAAAAGTGGCAGGCTTTAGAAGAGGAATGAAATAGCTGAGAAACGGGCATTGTGAGCTGAGCTGCTCTGGGGACTGGGGGCTGGGGTGGGCATCACCGCAGGGACTGGGGCACCTGTGCTGGTCCTGCCCTTCTCCCCCACTACTGCCATCCATGGGAGGATATCACCCAGACACCTCTCCACCAGCATCAGTGACCTTGGAATTAACTGAGGTTGGCTGGCATTCTCCAGGCGGGGAAGAGCCTGTCCCCCAGATGTTGGGTGAATCTGTGCTATTTTCCTTAAATCTCAGAGCTATTTTAATTTCATGCAACAGGAGAGCAACTGGAGAGGCCTAACTGCTGGCGCGTTTTTTCACTTCAGCTGTTTAATGGGGTGTTTGCGACTTGGTTTGCACCAGCAAAAATTAGGGTGAGGCGAGAATCAAACCATCCTTGTAAGCAACAGCTTCAGGTCACGGTCGAGAATCCCTGCTGCAGGGAAGGCTCAGCCCTGCTTGAGATGCTACACCTCTGCCTGGAAAACATATGTACTCCTCGTCACACTGAAGCATGCTGGTTACCTGCTAATGCAAAAAGGAAAAAAAAGGAAAATCAAAAAGAAAAAAAAAAGAAAAACAGAAAGGGAAAAAAAGGAAAAACAGAAAGAAAAAAAGGAAAAACAAAAAGGAAAAAAGAACAGGGAAAAAAGAAGGGGTGTGGGAGAGGAAAAAATAAGAAAGGAGCTCAGCACTGTTGTTTTACTGTGGTGTTTATCATGCAGTTTCCTCGCTGAGAGCAACAAGCAATCATGAAATCGATAATTCTCGGCGGTATTTTCTCAGTAGCATTTCCCACAGAATGCGAATGTCTCTTTTCTTGCAGGCAGATGGACAGAGCCTGCAGGATCACATTTACTGGAGAGAAACCAGCTTTGAAAAGTTTCGCCAGCCGGCATGGTATCTGGTCCATCTCTATCGAAATGAGTTCATTATCATTCATTTTTTGCCAACTGCCAATCAGTTCTTAAATCACTCTTCAAATTAGGATGTTGCAAAAAAAAAAATCAAAAAATTCTCCGCAGATACATTTTCAACATTTACAGGAATATTTTAGAAGTATTGTTCCAACAGCTGATGCTATATAATTAATGTACAAAATAAAACAAAGGGACAACAGACCTTCTAAAAAAGTGGGTTTTTTCATTATGTGGGTGCAGAAAGAAAGCAGGAAAACATTCCCAATTCCTTCACCTACTAATTCACTATTAGTTTTGTATTTCAGAAAAGATGATTTATTATTTGGAGATACTGGTCCTCACTGCCCATCCATTTGTTTGGTTTTTTGTTGTTGGCTTTGTTTTGTTGCGTTTTTTTTTTCAAAGGGCTACACAGTTTTTCTGCAGAGATTCTGATTTTGCACTCAGAAGTTTATCATCTTCCCAGTGCTAGTCCTCTTAAAAAAGTGTTTTCCAATGTATAGTGAAGAGACCCACATTCAGACTGTCATACTGTTCTACCAGATTAAGGTATTTGCATATTTTCCTGGTAAATAAACCCATTGTCACAGAGGATTAATAGGAAATAAAGTCATCAGGAAAATGCCTCTTTTGGTGCAGATTTTAGCATGCAAGCCCATTTCTTTCACCTATTGTATAATTGGTCTGTGTTTGCTGATTGGTGAGTATGCTGTTGTTGGAACACAAATTTTTGTCACTTTTTTCCCTTTTGATGGTAGCAAATACCCCAGTAAAATACAGGAATATCATGTCTTGTGGTCCTTCCCATGAAAACAATAGTGCAGCAAGATCACAGCCCATCAGCTTTTTAAAGTATCCTGACACCTCAGAAAGAAAGATTGCAGATATGTGACGGTATTCTGAAATGGTACAACCTGGGATAAAGGAGGGAGAAATAAGCAAAACAGGAAAAAACCAAAAAGTTTAAAATATTTGTAACTAGGTGCCTTAAAGTCAGACTTGAAGTCCAGGAAAGCAGCATCCCTATGGACTTGTGGTCTCTGACCTTGTTATTCCGTGCAGACATTAATGAAGAGAAGGCATGAAGTGCACGGTTAAGGTGTGGTAGTTGTTCTTTGCTTTTAAAAAAAAAGGATCACTGCAATACCAGGGCTATCCCTGCATGGTGTACAGGGACCATAATTATTTCTTAGTAGGCGTTTGCTGCTGCCCAGCATCCTGGTGCCTCACACTGGACACTGCCCTGTTTGCTGTGGTAGATCCGTGCCTGTGGTTCCCACTAGAGCTGGGATCCTCGGGCAGAGAGAGGAATAGGCTTTTATCTGCTAAAGAGCTGCTGCTTGGGTTTACACACCACGGGACGCTTCTTTTAAGTGGGTCTTTCTGAGGGCTTTTGGGCTGTTCCGTGTCCCCTCCTGACAGACCAGAGGCTGCCCAGGCTCCAGCTCATTTTTGCCAACTGCTGCAGGCGTCCACGTGGCACTCCTGATGGACACATGGGAGGTTGTGTCAAAGTGACTGCAATTTTCTGATCATGCCTAAATTAATCCTCTGAGTTTGTGCCTGTGGGATCAATAACATCATTAATTTTGGCGGTGTATGTGTGTACCTATACACAGAGGCATCAGCATTTCCCTGACAGGAGCGTATTTTTTCAGGTTTGCCCGGACTGGCTTTCTGATCCACAACAGGACACAAACTGCAGCACAACTTTAAATTAAATAACACAGACCATGCAGCAACGTAGCAAAAAGCTGTGAAAATGCTTAAAGAGAAATTGATTGTATAAGGAACACTGATGCCTGACTGAAGATGCTGTGATACATGGCTGAAATGATTACCTGGGCTACTTTAGATGCTAGAAGTATTGCTAGCAGCTGAAAACGTTAATTCCCAAATAAATGAGGTTAAAATGGCCTTTATCCCAAGCAAGTAACTTCATGCATTTTGCTTTATGTTGGCTTTCTTCTCCCCCCACCTTAAAGTTATTATTTTCAAAGGCTGCTCACTTCTCCCAAGCCCTCTGCGATATTTTTTTTCTTCTTCCACACATCTCTGTTTTTTCTTCTTTTGGTCTCAAGGAAAATAAAAGGAGGTAAGCAGTTAAGGTGGAGAGAAAAATACAAAAAACAGGAGGAAGGCGTTGTAATTTTTTTTCCCAGGCAGCTCAATACAGTTTGGAAGAAAAGAAAACCAAATACATTTTCTTTTAAAATACTTAAGAGGAAAAAAACCTATCGCTTTTCAATCAGCTCTAACATTTGCACTGATTAACAAGAACATTTGCAAATGTGTTTAAAAGGCATAATGCAGGTTAACATTGCATCTTCACGGTATTGGTGTTTCCAAAGTTGCAACAAGAGTCGCAGTCTCTTTCCCACGTACACTTTGCAACGAGATAAAATGGTTTCCCCCCGCTCTGTGGTTTTCCTTCAGGTGTCACATCGTTCTCCTTTGTTTTAATCCAGCACTACCTGCACTCGCCTCATGGCATGCTGCCTCAGTACCATCTATAGTGTCATCTCTATTTCCTCGTTTGTGCTAATAAGGAACATTTAGGAGCGGCTCCGACTCAGGCGCTGCATTAATGAAGCAGTAGCATTTGTTAGGAGAGATTCAGCGATGTTGACAAGTGACTTAGCTGATCAGAGAAGTGCGGTTGGGTTGGAGGGAACCTGTGTTCTCAAAATGTGGGAGGTGAATTATCTCGGTATTCAAAAAAATAAACAGAGACAAGTTTGATGAGTTTAAATTCACAGAAGGGCTTTTTAATATTTCCTGAGGTCCTAATCAAAGAAGCATCTTAACTGGTCCCAAAGGGAAATGAAAGATGAAAGGAGCTGACACTGATGCCCACTCTACCTTGCCTGGCTGCTACTATTTTTTTTTTCTTCCTTTTTCACTTGTTACTAAAAATATCTCAACGGGTAAGAATTAGCAGTAGGATGTTAATGCAAAGTCACAAACAAAAATCCATTGCAAAACGTAACATACCTTTAAAATTTTAACATCTAGTAAATTAAAATCGGGGAAATTGACATAGATCAGATGAAAGAAGATACAGCACCTCTAGCTTATGCCAACTAAAAATAAGAATTATTAATGAAGCTAGGCTTTCTTCTGCTGTGCACATTAATTATTTATGATAATAATACTCTGCACTGCCATATTAAAGAATTTTCTTCACCCAGCTTCCCAGAAAACTCCATCTTCTGAAACCCTCAACATGTTAAAAACCGCAAAAGAATGAATTTCTTTCAGTGTATTTATTATACTGGAAGATGAATATAGTCTTGGGTTATTAAACTGGAATGAAAAACACATCTTATTAGAACTTACATGGTGATTTTTATTCTCACTAGTTTCATATAAACTTAATGATGCAGACTGCATTTTTATGCTCATCTATTTTAAAATGGTGCCTGGAGCAAAAAAAGCTTCCATTAATGCCAGTTTGGTATTTCAAATACAATTTGATGTAATTTACTTCAAATATATGTGAACAGAGAAGGATAATGTTGAGAGCATTTTCTGGATTCAGATCTGGGTTAGCTCATGGCAGTGATTTGTTAAAAAACAAGTTTTATGCAACAGAAAAAAAAGAAAAGGAAAACTAAACTGTTTTCCAAAAAAAGGAGAGAAATTAACATCTTTATACAGAGGTGGGTTTTTTTTAATTATTTTGAATTATCAGAGTTTAAATAATTAGTCCTGAAAATAACATTATTATTATTTATAAATCAACAACAAATGAAACTCATTTAACGTGGGTATTGGACCGTGTTTATTTAGAGCTGGTGTATTTGTTGTGACAAATCTACAATAGGCTGTGATTGATTTTTTCACATATATACATTTATTTATTTAAAATCCAGGCTTCACACAACTGTATCATTTGTAGCACCATATGAATATTTCCATCCCTTTGGGCCCTATTCTTGCAACACTTACATTTTTTATTTCGTTTATTTGCCTCTTACTGCTATTGGAGTTTGTTTGTCTTCTTCCAAGAGTTACACTGGCAAAGAGGCTTGTACTTGAATGCACACAGCAGCATCTGCAGGACTGGCTCCTGAGATATGGCAGGGGCAGAGGTCTCATGCAAGGAAAAGAGTTTTTGCAGCTGAGGAATTCATAGCCAAAAAATACCCGTTAGGGTAAAAATGTGTGGTTAAAAATGGTGGGGTGTTTGTGTGTGAGTGTAATGTTATACTGTAAGTCCACACATGTATTACCTGTGTATACAGTGTCACACTTGCAGTGTATGTCACTGTCTCAAGGAACAGCATCCTAAAACGCAAACCATTACAGTGGGTGCGAGGCACTGCTTTTGCTTTCCCCCTGCCGTTTTGGGATACCCTGGCAGGTGTTTGCATCCCCGGGAGTTTGCTACACCGGGACACCTGCTATTTCCACAAGTAAGGAGAAAGCGTAGTCACTGCCTCCCTGCTTTTATTGAATTTCTACCTGTGGGTTGGGGGGGGCGGGGGGTGTGTCTGTTATTTTTTCCTGGGTGTTTGCAGGGAGGGAGGGTGAACCTGAGATCAAGTAAGTGGCTTAAGGGTAAGATTATAAAAACACTGGCGAGCTGTAGGCACGTAACTCCTGTGCTGAGTCTTTGTGCCTAATTCCCCCAAGGCATTTGTTAAAGCTTACTCCTCGTTATGAATTTCCCGGGCCTTTTTCACACTCCGTCCTCCTGAGAATAAATGCTCCCCCTGCCAGAGCTCACTGCATCCTAGCCCGGCAGCTGGTGGTCACAGCTCTACCCTCTTTCCATGGCCTGCTGTGGAAAACCCCAGAAAATTTAGGCAGCGCCAGTTTGCCCTGAGTGGGGCTTCTGGAACTGCTGCTGAACAGCACCAGTGACACAGTGCCTCAGAAAGAGGGGTAAAGGGTGGGCTCCACAGGGCAGGATAGCTGCAGAAGACAGCCCACCACCTCCCTTCTGCTTGTGAGGCTGGAGAGAGCCCACCCCAGGGCTAGGGCTCTTTCCCCAGGTGGATTAGAGTACTTTCTGGATTGTTTCCACCAAGAAAATAATGATTGAGGACATTTGTAAAAGAATCCAATGGAAAAATGCTCCTAATTTTTTTTCAGGCAAGGACTGGACAAAGAACTGTTTCTTGAGAAAATGTGTCACAACATCATTTCACACAGCAACGCTAGCTTTATGAATGGGTTCATAAGTTTCAGTGTACACATCCAAATTGTTATAAGGAAGATGAATGCCTAAGAAAATTAATGAGCATATTTAGTGTCTAGGAATGGACTCTGTTCCCTGTGCCTGTGACAATGAAGAGAACACCACACATGATCCCATGAGTTATACGATTACAAAGATTACAAATCATCACCATTTCAAAGCTCCATGTCAGAATACTTTTTTTTTAATCCAGATGTCAGATCTATCAAGACAGCCAACTCCGTGACCTGAAATGCATATCTTTAGTTGTGTAGTTCTTTACAGACGCCATACCTGTACAATGGTAGAGGATGCCTCTACCATTCATACACTCTTTGGTGTGCATTGGAAAGGAGAGAGGCATTAAGGTACATCATACTATTAAAAAAAGAAAACCTACCTGCTTGTTTAGTTTAAGATTTCATTTCTGCAGAAACTGTGCCCATTTTGACCCAAGGGTGCCCCTCATGAGTCAGTGGCAGCACCTACAGAGAAGGAGCAGGGGCTGGATCCTGTGCTGGGTCATGTCCTCTGTTTGCTTCTGCACCTGACAGTGAGGGCACGTACCGGATCAACAGATAACCACTGAAGTGCGACAGACTTTCTGCATTCAGTGACTGCTGAGTCTTTTGGAAGTCAAAAGGAGTTCACAGCTTGGGTGAAAATCCTGGTGGAGGCCAGCTGTAGTTAAGGCGATTATGCGTTAGCACGCATAGCTCTTGCTGAAAAGTGGGTGGTCGGCTTGAGGGATATTTTGGCCTTTTCCAGTTTCCGTCCCTCTGTTTCTGATATAACAAACAGGATGACCTCTGCAGTGCATTCTTCTCAAGTTGGTATCAGACTGACACAGATACTGAAAACAGGAGACCTCTCCTTTCATCTTCTCTGAAACAGTTAGGTTTTAGGATTGCTCTTGGAGAAAAATTTCTCTAGAGTGAACCTGAACTCGTCATCACTTCTACGTTTGATATTTAGCAAACACCTCCTCAGGCAGGCCACACTAACAGCTACTGTAAGCTACTGAGCCTTTCGGCTACCATGAGTTGCACTTCAGACATTTGTGTCCTATAACAGGTAAAATATCTATTTTTTTTAACAAACAGACAAGAAGAGAAAACCAGATAAAACACTGTAGCTGTGAAAACAGTCCAGTACAGTTCCACCTTACATGAGCTATTCCTAAATTTGATCATAAATGTAATGGGCCAGTGTCTCAGCTGATGCAAATGAACTTCACTGCACTGTGAAATGAAGAACAGGCTAGGGTTCAGGTACAATATCTATGCCAACATCACAAATACTTGCTAGACGTTTCCAGTATACTCAGCAGCTAGCACCTGCTGGGCCAAGGAAAAAAGACAAACCCACTGACATTCAGCTGATTTCCGGAAAAAATGAAGGCAATACTAAAGGAAACAAAAAAGCCGCGTAGAGTGTAAATAAATAAATAAATAATACTAAGCCTTATTTGCTAATATGAGGGAAGGTGTCTGTAAGTAGAGCATGGGAACGCTCTACAAAACCATTCATAAACAAAACACTTTATCCTTCCATATACTTTGCTAGCTTACTCTGATCCTATGCATTGTCCCATCCTTCCAGTGAACACCTCCATTGCCCACCAGTCTGGTGGCAGCAGGTGCACAGGCCCATATCAATGCTTTTGTCCCCCGGAAGGTGTCAACCACATCCCAAGCTGGCACGGAGATGAGAGGCATAAGAGACTCTATGCACCAGGGCTTTCTGAGCTTGAAACAAGTGGGAGACTGATACCCATGTGTGAAGGTAAATGTTGCAGTCTGGAATCATCTTCACTTTTTCCACCTCCTCTCCCCTAGCTGTGATGTTTTCAGATGAAATGGAGAGCAGAGGGCACTTGCCTTTGGACCTCAGCAGAATCCAATGTCAAAGTACAGAAGTAGAGTTGAAACTTACAGCGCTTCCTTCTGACTGTATGGTTAAATACTGTACAAGGAGTGGAAAAGGGTAACATTTTGGTACTGGAATATGGGTTGAAGTCTCTACCTCCTTCCTGGAAGACAAGTGAAGTGAGAAGTAGCAACATATCACTGCTAATTTACAGCACTTGAACACTCTGGTAAAAAAATCTGATCTGTGATTTACTCATTCAAATGAAATTTTAGTTCACCTATAATGTCTTCACCTTCCCAATGGTAGTTATATACGGCATGTGGCATGCATAGAATGAATCTCTGCCAGATGTAGAAATGGGTTAAAAAATGGATGTTCTGTCCACCCTACTTTACTACTGCTGTGATTTAGTAAAAGACTAGTTGCTGTCAGATCCAGTAATTTGAGACTCATCTTACAACGAAGTATATATGCTGATGAAAAGCTGCTTTAGCAGCAGAGAGACTGCTAATTGTTTGATTATACAGGTCTTCACATTAATGAAGCACTATTCCATGGATTTGGAGCATGGCGTGCAACCAAATTACCACCCCAGCACTCAAGCTGTGAAATCTGATTATTCATTAGCCAGTCAGTGAGTGGTACAAACATCTTTTCTTTTTTTCAAACCGTCAAAGGAGAGTGACTGCTTTTTTTCCCCCACTCTTCCCTTTAAGAATATGAGGGTTTGGACTTTTATCAACAATAGGAGCTTACTCAAGATTTTAAGGATAAGCATGTTATATAAAGAGGGTCCCCTTTTTCTCCAAACTGTGGTCTTCTAGTATAATTTATCGTCCATGTTTACTTAGTCCTGGCCTCCCCTGAGCCTGTCACTGACAATTGTGGTGCACTTAATGAATTGAGAGTAGACTATATCCTCCCTAATTGACAAAAGTTACTAAAAGGCAAGAAATCAAAGTGAGGAAAGATCACAGTGCATCTGCCTCTACCATGCAGACCTGACCAAAGATGGATGGCTGTGAAAGTAATTTCTAAACTTCTCTTATTATTATCTCTTTATAAGCCTTGATTATTTTCCTTAAAGGGAAACTTCCTCTCTCATGTAAACAATGAGATGGAGAAAAAGAAAATCATCAGATATTATTAGCAGAAAGGAGTCTCTCTCTCTTCCTTCCTTCCTTCTTTCCTCCCTTCCTCTCTTTCTCTCTCTTTTTCTTTCTTTCTTTCTTTCTTTCTTTCTTTCTTTCTTTCTTTCTTTCTTTCTTTCTTTCTTTCTTTCTTTCTCCCTTTCTCCCTTTCTTTCTCTCTCTCTTTCTTTCTCCCTTTCTTTCTCCCTTGAATTTCCCTACCCACAGCAAACCTAACCTAAGGGAGATTCCAGCTACAACCAGTCTGTTTTGTACAGTGAATGTAGCTGGGATCAGTTACAAAATGAGCTGAGTGGAAATCCTTCCTCACATAGTGGAGAAGTACTGACATCTCCAGCAAATGGGATTATCTGTAATGAGATTACATACAAAGAGATTAAGATGTGAACTGACACTCCTAGGAGATACAAAAGAGGCTCCTGAGACAACAGAGAAATGAGGTGTCAGAAGCAGAAGGTGGAATTGCTTCCTTGAGAAGGTTTTTCATGATAATGATAATGATCTTACCCGTATAATAGTGCCTTTCATCCAGAAAGATCCCCAAAGAGCTGTACAAATGCCGTACACCAGTTCTTTTCAGACCATCATGGAAATGCTTCCACCTCTGGTCGGAGTACAGCAGCGGTTTAACCACATACAACCTGACCTCATAGCAGCACTGGGCAGGAACTGTTAAGATAAAGGCTGATTCTGGGGAAAATATAGGACACCAAAATATAACTACATAATTCTCAAGTATGGACAAAGAGTCATTCCCCAAAACTATTTTTGGGGTTTTGGTTTTCATTGCTTTGATGTTTTACCACCTTGTTTTTCACAATTTACATTGACATCTTTAAATAAGAATATTGAATTAGTTTCTTAGATCTTCGTTAAAAATGCACCATTTGTCTTTTTCAAAAACTTTGTGGCAATAGAAAAGACCAAAGCAAGTGGGAAAGAATAAAGCTGTTGGAAGTATTGCTGTGTTAAAGCTTTGGCACTGTGTTCAGGTGAATCTGAAAGTGCAGTGCATTGACTGGCCATTGTCAAGCAGATGATTGACACATTAGACCCATGCATGTCTGTTGACAGACACAGTTTTAAGAACATGACATCTCATATTTGATTGACAAGGTTGTGATGGAAGTCGCCACCAGCCAATGCAAATCGAGGAGAGACCTCTTACATAAAGTAACCTATGACTGAGGCTGGGGTGATTCATTTTTCATCTCACAAACTATTACATTACTTACTGAGCCTGTTAACTTCTCTCCTTAAAGGTGTCTGGCGACAACTTCATATGAAAAGCCTCAGAAGACAGGCAGTGGACGTTGTCCAGAAGAAAAAAGTGATAGAAAAAAACCCTCCTGTGCAGGCTCACAGCTCATCAGAAGAAGTATCTGTAATTCAGACATGGCGTGATGACTGTAGAGAAACGTACGCAGGCCTCAGATACAGCTCCTCTCTCTGAGTGCTAAATTACCACCGTTGTTCTTGGTAGATTTTATTAGTTTTCTTGTCACTCTTATAAATGGAGTTTAACAGGAAAACAAAATGTATTTAGACAATATGGTCTATATTGCTTTGCAGCTAAGCAAGTCTCCCTGTCAGATTCTTTCAGCTCTCTGGCAATGAGGATAATGAAGCATTTTGCTTGCTCCTCTGCTCTTGTGTTTGCTCTGCCAGGCAAACCACCAGCACCAACACCTGAAGAACAACTTGCTTTCAGAGAGGGGGTTTAGCACTAGCCCTGAGTATTATTCTTCTCGTTCCAGCCTCCAAGCCTAGAAGCCTTAAGTCAAGTTTACTACATCATCAGTTGCCAGGTACCAGAGGAACTGCCAACTGCTCACAACAGACCCCGATGCAGCGTACTCCAGCACCATGTCTCTTTTCTGTGAAGGAAGCCTGGGTCCTGGCCCTGCCTCTGCTAACACAGAATCATAGAATGGTTTAAGTTGGAAGGGACCTTGAAGATCATCGAGTTCCCACCCCCCTGCCATGGGCAGGGACACCTCCCACTAGACCAGGTTGCATCTGACATCTGACAGCCTTGTTGTGACTCCCACCAAGCAAACTGCATGGCTACAAGCAAACCTCTCTGTGGTCCAGTGTCCCTGTCTGCAGCATGGATAATAATGCTACTTATCCTGGACATGGCCTTGGGCAATCTGGTCTAGTGGAAGGTGGCCCTGCCTATGGCCGAGGGGGTTGGAACTCAATGATCTTCAAGGTCCTTTCCAACCTAAAGTATTCTATGATTCTATGATCATGTAATTTTAGGGGTTTGGGGCTTTTTCCTATAACTTTATAATATTGTATTGGCAAAAGCACTAGGTTTGAGTCATTTGTCCTGGAATAAAGCCACTTTGACTGATGTAGCTTGGTTTACATGAGCAGCACACCCGGACTCCCGCTACAACATCGCTTGTTGCTGCCCCAGGTTGTGGTTACCTGAGGAAGGTTTTAGTCACCTAACCAACCTGACAAGGTCCACCCTAGGACTCAGCACAGGGTAATGTTTGTCTATAAGCTTGCCCATCCTTTGGGACTTCTCCAGGAGGAATCAGACCAGGAAACCTGCCTCTTGCCTTATAGTTTGGTGAGCATCTGAGACAGGGTGCGTACCACAGCCCAGCTCTCAGCCGGCTCAGGTGCACCATCAGCTCTCCTGCCCTGGCCCAGTGCTGCTCCCACCCTGCCCCAGAATGTCCCGCACCAGCTCCAGCACCATCCAGCCAGATTGACGGTCTCCTGCATCCCATTCCATACCACGAGGCACGTCAAGAAAAGGAGCGCTGAAACTCACCATGTGCTTCTGAATTAAAACACTGCCAGGGGCTGCTCACCTGGGTGTGAACGCGGCTGCTGCTGTCAGTAAGCAGCTATTTCTGGCAAAACCCACCATGTCCCAGCGTGGACAGGAATCCATTACCCACTGAAGAGGGTCCTGCTTCTCACTCTTTCTCTGCAGCGTTCAATGATTTTGATCTCTGTCTGGGCTACTGACAAGTGCTTCCAGTCCAAAGCAAGAAATCCAGCAGCTTTCATCACCCGCACAGAAGCTTTCATTTTAAAAATAATGCCTTTCAATGTCAGCTTGGCCAACAGCTGCTTCTAGAAGATTAGAGCTTTTCTCTGCCTTCTCTGGCAACCCAGATGGATTTGTTTGCCTAGTTTACATTGCACTGCATTGTTCAGCTATCTGTAAGCATGATCAGTGCTGGCTTCCAATATTTCAAAGCCTGCGGCATCATCATCATCTAATACCAATTATGGGGGGGGAAAGCTTCTTCGAAGTAGCAGCTGTTGAGTTTGGGAGGGGCAGTGGGGTACCCTTTGTGCTTGCACACTTAATCAGCAAGATGAGAGGTATCAGCGCTCACATGACACAGCAGTTTTAGGACAAGATACTACATCTAATCTAGTCCCAGGATTTTCCTGGGTACCTATCTCAACAGTGTCTGCAGTGATGTTTCTATATCAGGAGGGTCATGGCTTCCCAGGAATATCCAAGGTGGCAGGAGTAACGTTTCCCGACTGCCTTCATGTGTTTGTCATGTCAGCTCTACACCCCCCTACACCATGTCCTCCTGACAGTAAGTGGGCTGATGCATGATTGTCTGAGAAAAGTTACATTGGAGATATTAGCAACCTTTGCATGCTTCAACTTCACCCTCTGACCAGTCTTACAGTATGATGAGCATGTGCTTAGATGTCTCCTTGCACACATTCAAGGCGGACAAACAAGCACAGACTGCCAGATTCCCCAAAACATCTATGGTTTTGTGCCTGCAGCGCAGCGGCTAAGTCAATACATTAAGCACCACTATCATTGGTATGTTTTTTTGGAGCTGCTGAGCACCCACAAGTCCTGTAGACATCACGTACAGATCCTCCCTGCTCAGCTTCTTTCCCAAAAGTTTTCACAGCTCTGTTATTATCTAGCTTCTTCCCTAGCCTGCGTTAACTTGCAAGCGTTGACATATGTACTTCACTGTACAGCACGAAGTCCAGTCACTCTGCAGAAACAGTCCATGACAGATCCAAATGCCTATAACAATACAGATTTTCCTTGACTTCAACTTGTGCCACAACAAAGCTCTTCATGAGTCATTTGGCAGGGGCATTGCTCAGTCAAGAAAACATTCCTTAACTTGGGGACAATAAACAGCCCTATTACATATGCTGCCACTTCTTTCCTTTGTTTTATTTATACGACCTTTAACACAAGAATATCGGCTTCTCTGTGATTCTTCATTTTTCTCATTATTTACAGGTATTAGGAATAGTTCATTTCCACCTGCAAATGAACTGTTTGCATGCATAAACATGCCACAGGCTATCTATTTTGCACAGGCAAACACAAGCTGTGAGGAACACACTTGAGCACTGGAGATACAGACCATAAATAAGTGCAGCCCCCTAAAAGATTATCGTTTTACATAGGAACCAATGTTCAACCTGGGGTAACATTCGCACCCCCAGATGTCGAAAAACTTGTTGTTCCACATTCTTTGTGCTGGAAAGTGCTACATCTGGCTCAGGAACACATCAAAGGCTATGTCTACACAGCATTTTGCAGGCAGACTCGGACTTGATCTGACCACACTCCAAGCCAGCCAGGAACCTTGTGGTCACACCAGTGTGGTGCCAAACCCCAGAGAATCAGCCCAGATGAGAAAAGTGTATATGAGAAGAGTCAGAGCTCAGAGCAAGTGTGCCTCCCTGCAAAAACGACAGCAAATACACGTGGCTTAAATTTTCAGGAAACTTCCATGGGGTTTTAGACTTAAATTTCTCCATCTACATGGCTGGTAGCATAAGTAATGAAGTTTCTTTTCATACATTAATAACTTTCTCTAGCAAAAGTAATGAAGTTTCTTTTCATACATTAATAACTTTCTCTAAAAACCTTTGCTACAATGACAAAAGATGCTTTTATGAAAAGCCAGGAGAGCTTGACAGACAGACACCTGCTTCATGAGAGCTCATTCAGGAAGACTTATAGAATCATAGAATGGTTTGGGTTGGAAGGGACCTTTAAAGGTCATCTAGTCCAACCTCCCTGCAATGAGCAGGAACATCTTCAACTTGATCAGGTTGCTCAGAGCCCCATCCAACCTGACCTTGAATGTTTCCAGGGATGGGGCATCTACCACCTCTCTGGGCAAACTGTTCCAGGGTTTCACCACGCTCATTGTAAAAAAATTTCTTCCTTCTATCTAGTCTAAATCCACCCTATTTTAGTTTAAAACCATTACCCGTTATCCTACCACAACAGCCCCTGCTAAAAAGCGCGTCCCCATCTTTTTTATAAGACCCCTTTAAGTACTGAAAAGTCACAATAAGGTGGGCATGGCATGGATCATAGCAGGCCAGGAAATACAACCTCATTTCAAAGCAGTGGAAAGAATTAGTGCCTTTGAAACTCTTTGTCCAGGAGCTCTCAATTATTTGCATGCTGAAGCTTTTCACATATTTTTGAAGCAGATTATTTCTTCTGAAGTTCAGTTATATTCCAGGTTGGTTGCTGAAAAATTATCAACAGCTGACACATGAGAAGTTGGGCTGTGATGAACCAGAACAAATTTGGTGTGGATGATCTGATCTTCACCACAGCTAAATTAGTATTAGCCTTCTTTAAAAAAAAAGTGTATTCCAAAACTCAATCTCATTCATTTAATAAAACATTGAAAAGTTATGATTTATATAAGCTCAGTTACTATATAAAATCAGGCAGACTGCATTTATTTATCACCTATCTCCATGTGTTTGTAAGGCAGTTCAAGTTTTCCTTTTCCCCAGTTAACGGCATTTGGACAGAAGTCAAAAGTTTATTTAAAACATGACAGAAGCATTGAAGAAGCACAGAAGCAAAATGGTGTCATGTCCTTGATTTTGTCATGCGTTGAAGCAACTGCCAGCCTTGCAGCAGATGGGAAACCTCAGCTTCTGATGGTATTTCGTGATGTCTGCTCACATCGGTAACAGGCTCCAACAGCTTGAGATCCACCTGATCTTTGATGATCCTTCTCTAACGCTCCCTTCATGGAGGGGTGAACCTTATCCTTCATTTCCATGCATTGTCCAAATGCATGCTAGGCATTTTGTAAGTTGCTTGCAGAAAAACCATGACCCTGACCTAAAACCACTTTTGGTGTGAATGCACATCATGAAATGCCAGTCAGATGGATGGCAGCTGAAGGCACCCTGGCTTTCCACAGTGATGAAACATAGCTTTTTCTAGTCTCCGTGTAGGCAAGTCAATAGTGTGATCTCCCCACCTGAGTTTAGGAGTGGACTTCTGCCTGGTGAAATAAGCTTGGTGTGTGGGTTTGTTTATGCAGACTTGAGCATAACTTGTTTCCTCGGGTGAGAGCTGTTTGCCCAGACTTAGACAGTACAAATGCATGTGATTTACAACGAATTCAGTGGGAAGTCAGCATCTGGATCTGCAGTATTTCAAATTATTGCTTCATACTGTGAATGACGTGCCTCAGCTTTTAAAGTGTTTCATGTGAGATACCCAAAGGAAATTTTGAGACTACTGAGTTATCATTACTGAGCTACTGCAACTACTATCTGTCTTAACATTTCACTGTAATGAAGTAATATGTAAGTTACCACCAAGGAGGGTCTTGCAATACCTCCTTAAGCCAAAGGGTGGGTGAGCACCAGAGACAGTTCCAATTTTGTCACTCTGGGGATGGATTTTGCAAGTGGTCCATTTCTCCACGAGCCCAACCATCCTGTCACACTGGATAATATAACTTGCACCTCTCTCTGGCATACACTGTCTGCCAGCTGTCACAAAATTTGGAGCAACATTTTATTGATTAAACCTTTTGGAAATGTGCCATTCCCAAGTAAAACCTCAGCACGACAGAGGTAGCAGAAAGGAAATAGTTATGTTGAGGAAGAGCAGTTTCGTTTTTTACTTACGGAGTCACCAGTGACATACTACTGTCACCTCTCACCTATATTGCAAATTTAAAGCCACTAAAACCAAAGGCAACTAGCAACACATTATCATAAAGAAGGACTGTTCAGATCTCTCTGGGTGACACTAAACAGTACATGTCTATCTGACACCGCTGGGAGCCTTCTTCTAGGGCAGATGTACAGTAATTGCTACCAGTCCCAGCAAAATCCCAGTAAGCATTGAAGATGAAAACAGGCAAGGGAGAGAGAGACCTTTGAAGAAACAAAGGGTACAGCAAGGGAATTTGGCTATGCTTTACAGTCATCTTCTGGCATTTATCTCTGAGATGGGGGAAGCACTGCAAGACTTCTGCCCTCAGTCCAGGCAAGGGGCACGAAGGGAACCATGGGGCTTCCCAGCAATACAATACTGAAGCTGGATTTCCTGAAATAAATGTGTCTTAAAAGTGATAAAGATTCCCTGTTCTTTTAGGGATGAGGACTTCTCTGGACAACTAGAAACCCCCTCATGAGGTGCAAGACCTCTCAAGGTTGTGGAAGACCTCTTGAGGTCTAGGAAGAGGAAAGGGACTTCTTGCTTCTGCTAGCAAGAAGAGAAAAGGAAAGACTACTTGAAAGGCACTCTTTACTTGTCTCTGGCAAGTAAGGGGTGAGATCCTTTTGAGCAGTCCCAAACAGAAGATAGCTCTAGTCATACGATACCATATTATAAGTCCATCTGCTTCACAGAAAGTTATGTTCAGTAGATATTTACAGATCTAATTTCTCTCTTTAGTTCTTTTTCATCAGGATAAATGTGATGAACTTTAAGAGGTATGAAGTTGGGAGTGTGGGGACAAAAGAAATATAGATGAATTTCAAGGTAAGAAAGTACGCTCTATCCTCAATTCACTTAGCTTAAGTACTCTATGAATATCTGAACAGCTGGTGATTTTGCATATTGTATCATCTGCGCCGTGATATGGAGGTAGAGGGATATGTATAATAACAACAGGCTTTGGGGCTTAACTGAGAATTGCCCAGGATTTTGTTGATATAAACCAGCTATCTTAGTATAAGGGTAGATTTTATACCAAAGTTTTCACTTTTTGCATTTGAATTTTCATTACAATGCTGATTATTATAATTTCTTTGCGGGGGAAAGAAAAAAAAAAAAAGAAAAAGGCAAGTCATCTCTCCAATAGAAACAAGAACAATGCCTTTTACTGGAGTTTCATGAACGCACTTCAATGTCACTTGAAAGTCTCCTGAATAGTCGAGCCGCTTGGTTTCTATGAAACAGCCCAGGAGTCTCTCTCTGTCCAGCTCACGCAGCTAAGTTAAGCTCTTATTAAACTCAGTTGTTATTTTTCTAACAGATTCTTAATTACTGTTTTTTGAAGCAACAATCATCCCACGCTTCGCATTCGCTTTGTTTCTCCACCTCTTCGTGCGGTGCAAGCATGTGGGCAAAGCGTGGGAGGCTCCAAGAGCCCAAGCAATTGAAAATTGATGCGGCGCTTTAAAATAAAGGAATGATCCTTATTATAAAAGGGGAAAAACAAAGTAGCACACTGAGATAAACAAAGACGCACAGACAATGCAAGGAAAATAATATTAGCAGATGTTGAGCCAGCCGTTAATGATCTGTTTTATATTTAAATCTATTGCTTGAATGCTTGAGCCAGAACACCAAGGAGCAAGAAAGAAGCCTGGCAGCAGCCACGCACTTCACTTTTATTGCTCTGACTCCAATCATTGATGTTGTCTTTTTAAGTTATCAATATAAGGTTTTTGCATGCGAGTTGAGTGCTGATGGAAAAGCAGAGCTGATGCCACTGAGAGGGAAGGGGTCTCCTTGCAAACCAGGCACAGCAAACCTCCCCACACACCCAGACCCCTGCAGCTCCTTGGAGGAATGGCACTCGGGACTTGTTCACTTGTAGGACCTGGACTGAACCCTTCATGCGCACCTCTCCTACGAGGACAGGCTGAGATAGTTGGGGTTGTTCAGCCTGGAGAAGAGAAGGCTCTGGGCAGACCTTATAGTGGCCTTCCAGTCCTTAAGGGGGGCCTACAGGAAAGATGGGTAGGGACTCTTTTACCAGTGAGTGTAGCGATAGGATGAGGAATAGTAGTATTAAACTGAAAAAGTGTAGATTTAGATTAGATACTAGGAAGAAATTCTTTACTGTGAGGGTGGTGAGACACTGGCACAGGTTGCCCAGAGAAGCTGTGGATGCCCCATCCCTGGAGGTGTTCAAGGCCAGGATGGACGAGGCTTTGAGCAACCTGGTCTGGTGAGAGGTGTCCCTGCCCATGGCAGGGGGGTTGGAACTAGATGGTCTTTAAGGTCCCTTCCCACCCAAACCGTTCTATGATTCTATGTTATGAAGGAGCTGCGCAGGTCAGATACAGCTTGCAAGAGGTAGTGGGCCTGGGGAAATGAGAGGGGAAAGGCTCCACATACAGGTTGTAACCAATCTCCTAAACTGCGCACTGTCTGCACATCATCAAGGACACCTGAACTGCCCACCTTGGGGTCATTTTGAGTTAAACTGCAGGCCCTCAGCACTCCCTGCAAGGAGAAGTGGCCGGGCGAGCTGCTGCTTGATTGCCATGTGGTTATGGCAGCGCGGTGAGCTGCCCACAAGAAAAACGTGCCTGGACGTGCTCCCAGGCTGGACCTGCGGGTGCCACCAGGAGCAATGACAGCTTCCCTCTGCTCACGCTGAGCTCAGGCTCATTGACCGCACGGCTAGACCAGAACTTCTTGCCCAGTTGCTTTCTGACCACCCCACCTGCCTCACCGGCAGCCACTGCTTGCCAGAGCCGAACTCTCCCCGCTGCTCCTGTAAGCCTGGCCTGTGCCAACAAGCTCAAGACATTCTCAAAGTCATAATCCAACCCTAAAACCAAGGCGTTGCTGATGAGGTGTTACGTCACGTCTGCAGCGAGCGGCTCCCTGGTGTTATTTTAGCATGTGGGGGAGGCTGGCAGAGAGCATGTCCCCGCTTTCGAGACCTGTACAGCCTGTGCTGGGTAACAGGAGCTACAGCTGCCTTTTATACTGATTCCTCCCCCCAAAAGGATACCTCAGTTTTCAGCAACATACCACTCCAGACATATTTATTGCAAAACAACATGATGGATAAAGGCTGGAGGGAGAAAAGCTCCCTCATGCACCGTTCAGTCAGGGTCAAACATTCAATTGCAAACCCGCAAGCAGCTACACAAGAACAAAATGTCATAATATTATCTCAGGATCAAACTTCAGCTAATTTAAGCAGCATCAGAGAGAGATGGATCTCATTTGATGCTGGAGCAAGACCCCTCCGAGATAGATCCTCTCCCCAACACCACCCACACCCCTGTGGGGTGGAAACCTGGTGCACGGGTCTGCATGGGGCTACAGCATCCTTTGCTCAAGTCCCCTCCCAAGCTGTGGGGACCTGGGACCTGCCACATCCTGCAGCATGGTCCAGCCATCCGGACTGGACATGTCCAATGGAGGTGGTCAGCTTGGCTGCTCTTCCAGGCCCGGGCTTCTTGGTTTATGCCAGAGTTCCTTGCTTTAAGTTTCCTCTAGCTTTGCATGAGATGGCTGCCCTGTCCTCACCCACCCTCTCTCCTGGAGCAGCTCCTAATTATTGGTCATCTCCCCCTCTCCTTTATATTTATGTTTTCATTTGCATTCCCTAATAAATACACTGCTTCTACCTTTCAGGGTGGTATTTCCTGCTTATGCTATTTTCAGGACTTTGATAAAACTTTATAAATCACCGCTCCTGAGGAATAGATACTACCCAAACAGTCTGTTAGTACCACAGTTGTCTGCTTGCTGTCAGCCTGACATAGTCTGGAAACACGATACGTAAACACAATAGGAAAAAAACCAACCTAAATGTAAAGGACGTTGCTCCAGCATTTCCCCCTGTGCCCCTTGGTACCCAGAGGAAGGGCCACTCGCAGCTTTTGACCCAGCTCCAGACCACCAGGATCAGAGACTGCCATTGTTAACTACCTTCTGTCCCTGCAGTAGCAGGGATGTCCTCATTAGATCCTTTTAGGATCAACTATATACTTATTCCCCATGAAATTATTGGATCTGTCAGGCTGTTTAACTGTCTTTGGTTACTATTACTGTAATAAAAATCTATTTTTATCTCTAATACAATCTATTATTTATACCAATAATTCATACCAACCACTACCTAACATAGAGTAATAATATGGTTGCTTTGGGGTTATTTAAAATAGAAAATTTTAATCCATTTTACTTGCACCATTCTGATTTTAGATTAGTTTTTTAGTTAAAACAGGACAGTTTCATTCAAGACATGCTCTGATTGCAACAAGAATTTGTGCAACTTCCACACCTCCTGTTCTACCACCCATCCAGCTGGACTGCCGTGGGCCTCTGTGGTGTGACAGTTCTCTGTGCCGATGAAAATGCATCAAGCATCAAGTCAGGCACTTCACAGATGCCTACCATGACAGTACAGGTACTTTTTTTTAGTCTTAACACTTGAAATCTCACCACTGAAAGGTAACAAGTTTTATTTAAAAAAAAAAATTAAAAAAAATTTAAAAATTAGTCATTACATAATTTTCATTGATACTCTTTTCCCCCTGTATTGATGCCAGTAACAACCCTGATGTTATTGGTCCAGAATCTTCTTCAAGCTAAAGGTAATTTCAATTACCTGGATTGAGTGAGGAGTCATTTAATACTGACCCTCCCCTGCTTTACTGGAGCTCCCCCACTTTTCAGAGACAAGAAAGGCTCAGCCAACCCTTAAAAAGCTCTTCAGTTCAAGCTATATAAAAATGCTAATTTAAAAATATTAAATAATTTTTGATGCTTTTTAACATCCAGCAACACCCCTTCTGACCTTACATGTGTACCCTGACAGCCCAGAAAAATCAGACCCACAGTTCTTTGGTATATCCTTTTCCATTGCCTATTAGATGCCTGTGTTTGCAATTATCTCCCAGCGAAGAGAGTCATGTAAAGTCAAAGGAAACAGAAAGCAGATCTGTGCTTTGAATCTTGCACTCACCACACTTCAATAACACATTGCCTTGCAAGTCACTGTTGTGAATGCTAACATTTGGTGGTGAACAATTGGGACAACATTACTGTATCCATTATATATTAATAACAGATGCGTGCGTATCCTATTTTTTCTTCCCTCTCTCTCCTCCCCTCCCCTTTTCATGATAATTAACAAGGCAATAAACATGTAAAACTTAAAAATCACAGAAGTGGAAAACTGATAAAGGCCTCTGAAATGATACCAAGGAAAAGAAAAGAATCAGTGAACCAGAAGAACATATAAAGTTATTGCCGTCGAGCTTTGCAGAGAGCACAAAAATTGAAAGAATAATAAATAACAAGGGCAGGTCAGTTTTCCAGCAAGAGCTAAATCTGAGGTGAGCTGAGCTAACTTAAACAGCCTATGTTACGATGTAAACAAAGGGAGAGATTCCTCACGCAGGAATAATAGATGCTCTTCAGGTTTATGGGGTTGGGGAAGGAGACGTATTTTTTTTAAGGTGCTCAGACATCCAGGAGCGTGACCAGCTGCACCCAGCACGGTGGGGCAGCCAGGGCTCTCCTGCAGTAAAGGTCCCACCCAGCTCGGCTCATGGGGACCAGGTCCTCCAGCAGCCCACGTGCCTCACACACCGCTCTCTGATTAACGAAGCGCAACAGCGAGTGGTGCAACAGCAACATTGCCCCAAGGGTGAGAGGGGAAATTCAGCCTATGCTGTGAAAATGGGAATAACCGAAGAGAGTAGTGGGTTTTTGAGGAACTCCGCTGTGATGAGTGTTAGCTTCATCTGCCTCGTTAGCTATTGCCCTGTCACCTCGTCCCCAGGCGTACGTGCGCTTGCACACACGGACACGCTGACACACACAAGCCTGTATTTCCCACCAGCTGAAAGCAGGAGTTCCTAGATAAAGTACATACGCCGAGGTCTTAAGATCAGTTTAATGAACCATCATGACGAAATTTGGCAAGATTTCCTGTCTTGCTTCTTTTCTGTACCTCAGACTGTTTTGATCCATTTGTGAGAAATTTAGTTTTGGCAAGTGAAAGTCCTTTATCACTGCCAGTGGTTAATCTGCACTGTGACACATTCATTCAACCAGAGAAAATCCAATATTGACATTTGTACCTTGGGGGGAAAAGAGGTTAAACGCTGGATGTAAAATAAACTCCTGGACTATGGCAAGCAACCGTATAATATCTATTTCATGTATAGGCGTGTTTCTTTCCCTGAGAACTCAGATGTAGCTCGATCACATCTGGACTCCACTATTACTCCACATAATCAGTCAAATGGATGCTGTTGGGCAACATCTGGAAGTGTCTCCGATAGCCCAACTCAGCTGCTCCAGCCTTTTGGTGGTCCACTGAGAACTGGCCGTTCACATGCTGCTAAATCTCCTCCTTGTTTCCACCTGCTAAAAAGCATTAAAAGGCAGCTTAAAATACATTAAATACTCTCCCAACATGAATTTCCTCTGTAAGCAATTACTGCCTTGGCCACAAGGATGTTTTGCAGTTCCTGGTAGGAAGGAGATGGTCTGTGTGGCCAGACGTTCACACATGGGAAGGACCAACCCCACGAGTCTCACTAAAATGTGTTGTCACTGTTAATCATTTTCACTACCGCTGTGCCTAAGAGTCGGCCAAAAAAATGAAACCCTATTGTGCAAGGCAGGGTACAAACACACAGTGGTGTGGGACCCTGGCTCCAAAGAGTTCACAGCCCGAGAAGCCCTCATCACCCTCTTCCCATTTATTTTTAATTCATTCACATGATTTCTAGAGCTGGGTTTAAAAGTTCTGAAATTTGCTACTTTTACATACATTGTGCAATGCCTTTATCCATGAACAGTCTCACTGATTTCCGGAGAACTATTTTATAGATTTCTATGCTTTTTTTTAGGCACACATACACATACATTCGGGTATGTACGTATATTCTGTATTTCATATTATGCACAGGCATAAATATGTTGGTCTAGAGAATATTTCCCAGAGGAAGGTCAGAGCATACAGTATTAAATTCTCTCTCCCCAAAACTAACTGTGCATTATCTTGGGTGTACTGCTGCTGAAAATAAGCAGGACTTCTCAAAGGCTAAGTGTTTATCAACACGAACAAAGGTATTAAGATAATATTGCAATAATGATCAAAACTGGCTGGGCTTTAAACTCTGATTAAGCCTTGCTAACCATTGCACTTAACTTAAAAACTTCTGAATGACCAAATGACTTTTTTTACACTTTGTCATTGAAAATAATATGGTGGAAAGGTTGGAAGTAACCTGTGATTCAGATTTAACCAAGTTTAGACAGAAATCTGAGAACCAGCCAGAACTGGAAATAAACCACTGTTGCCAATTATTCAGACCGCCGACAAACAGAAACTAGGAGCCTTCAAATAAACCTAGCTTTTAAAACCTATTAACTGCTTCTTTCCCTTATATCTAGAACTTCACCCATTAATAATGAGCCAAACCAAAATGATGATGCTATCACATAGACTGTCTGGTCACCCTGAACTTGCATTGCTTGCCTAAAAAGTTCTTTACATTTGCTGAGGCCAGTGCTACTCACCCTGAATTTTATGTACATAACACAGAAGGGCTTAACCTATGACAAAGACAATAGAGCCAGGAATGGCATCCTCACAACTATGTTTTCCTGACACAGTCATTTTGGTTAGAGAGATAACAAAGGAAAGCGAGGTGAACATCAGAAACTGCTAAACTTGGGTGCAGAACTAATGATTAAAAAGCCCTTCACAGCTGTAAATTTGATTTCCGTAACAGGGAAGATACCGGCCACACAGAGCTGGAATAATGCAACATTCAGTGGGGCTTAGTCCAACCCAAGATACAGGCATATTTTTATTAAGAAACATTACGGCCAACAAAGCTGAGAGAAATCATCACAGAAGTAACACCCAGAATCAAGGGGAGGAAACTGTGCATTATTTACCTAGACAACAAGAAAGCTTTTGAGGCAGCATCATACAAAAAGCTGATTTATATGAGAGGATTACTACAGTTTGCTCAAAAGCATAATGTTTTCATTCTCAATTGGGAAGTAATTGACTTGATTACAAAAAAAAATTAAAAAAAATAAAAAAAATCAAGGCCCTCTCCTGCAAAACTTTCACAGTAGAAAGGCATTTCAAGGTTTTGCCCTGAGGACCAGCTTATTGTAGCTCAGGTGAAGGCACCTGTGAGAACAGAAATAGGGAGGAAGGTGATCAGATCTGCAGCACGTGCAAGGGATGTTAAGAACCAGAATTTAAGAAACAGTTCATATGTGAAACCAGGTCAAATAATGGATCTATAGGCATCAATAGAGAGGACCAGTGGATGAGTCTGATCCTGAGGACAAAACTGTGAGTCCAGAACAGACCCGTAACAGCATCACACTGGGGAAAAGCGGGTGAGGTGGGCAGGACACAGCACTTAAAAACAATACAAAACTGTGTATTCTGCTAGACACAGGATGTAAATCAGCAGTTTTGCTCAGCAAGGGCCACAGAGCCAGTCTTCTTTTCATGGATGTTGAGTAACCACACACACATCCCCAGGAGAGTAGACAGGCAGCAGAACAGACAGTGTGTCCCCAAATCTGCCCCAGGCAGCACCCTTCTTTAATATAAAATTATATCAGGCTATCAAAATGAGTGCCACTACAGTGGCGACGCAGTCACTGGGTCCCTACCCACTGTCTAGGCTACAGCTGGAGACAGTGTCCTCCTAAGTCACCCTGGCATGAACCAGCAGTGGGTCAGAGCTGTCACCTTGTCACCTTATTGTCTCTGCTAGGGGGGCTACATTTCCAGTTTTGCTTGCTTTCACCTTCCTTCCTGTGTCTTATATTCACAACCATGTACAGCTTCTGCAGTGAAGGATATAAAGACATATACATATGTATATATAGTTTGGTTTCTGTTAGAGATCAAGGGTTTGGTTTCACCAGAAAGTTGTCCCAGTGCCATACAAGGCCAAATAACAAGGAAATGATATCTAATCCATCCTGTATTACCTGTTCCCTTTAATGTGGAGACTATTCCAGAGATGGAGAAGTTGCATTACCAGCATTTTCTAGGTACTCAGCAGCTATTAAAACTTCAGTCTTTAGAAGAAAAAGGTTAAGGTCTGTTATTATCCCAGAGTTACTGTTAAATCAGACACAGCCACGGCTTCCCTCTATATTTAAGGTCCCTCTTCATGTGCAGGGAGCATTTATTACCAGCATCATCTTCATAATCTTGGGATGGAGGCTCATCTGGGCCTGGTGCCTTCCTAATCTTCATTAACTTTAATTTCATTATCACCTGTCCTGGAGTGACCCTGAGATCACTCACTACTTCTTTCTTCCTCCTCTGGGAAATGAATTTCTGTTTCTGTTCTCAGCTACTGAACTGCTTTTGTGAGCCCTGAGGCAAATAATTAATATTAGCAGTATCCCCTTCGTCTCTCACCAATCTGGGTGCCCCACCCCATCTTAGAAGCTCTGCTGGCTCCTTGACTCATCTCTCTTCTTCTGATATATGGTTTTTAAAGCGTCTAGAATATTCGGCTTGGATCAGCAGTCTTATTTCATCCCTTGTGTGAGCTTTTCGCACCTTTTTTTTTCCAAATCCATCTATTAACCTTCCTATTCCTCACCTTCCCTTCTTGCATTTGATGTTCACTAGCTCTCAGATGTCTTTTGCATGACATAAGAACCATTTTTTCCAGTTAATTATTCAACCTCTTCTCCTGGCTCTCCCCTCCCCCTAAACAAGAGTGTTATAAAGATGGGCTCGGGATGACAGAGCATCGCTGGATTAAAGAAACGGACTGAATTAAAGGTCTTCCCACAAAAGAGAGATCTCGGCGAAAAGGCTCAGACCCCTCCCCTGACAGCAGGGAAAAGTTTTGTAAAAAGCTTCCTCCCCTGGCAGTGGCACGGACTGTTGTCATCTGATAACATGGCAGGGCAATAACATTTTATTTCTGTCCCACACCTAACTAATGGGGCTGTTTGGCACCGAACGGAAACAAATAAGGGGGAAGAATGACAATGACCGAGAGAGGAGGGAGACAGAAAGAAACCTTTTCTTCAGCTCTGTGTCTTCGACAAACATCTGAGGTAATAAACAGGGAGTTTTATGAGCTAATTGCATTTTAATCAATTTGAGCTCTTAACTGCATTGGAGAGGCTGCTAAGTTATATTAGATTCATGTATGTGTTTTACACTGCATCCTCACCATTAGCTATTTACGGTAACGAAGCCCCTGCCGCCACCGTCACTATGGACTATTGCTCCTGAGGAGCGCGCGGGCAAGAAAAACTCCCCTGAACAAAAACAAAGAGGACGAGCAGGATCCTTTGCATAAACAAGGGGAAAATGGAGCAATTGTGCTGCACGATGTGAGGCGAGAGTGGAAGTTCGGCGGCTGGCAGCAACCCGCGGCCACCGATCTTTGGAGAAAGAAATCCTGGCACAACAAATTTGGGAGAATCCAATAAAAATGTAGAAGTGAAGGCAGAAAACTCTCTCCTCCCGGTTGTGTACGTGTGTCCACACAACCAGCATATGTTAAGCCTTTAAATGAACATTTGGCCGTGAATCAGTAGCTATGGCAATACGCAGGCACGAATTTATGTACTGTACATACATATCGCATAGAAAAGCTCTCTGTTTCTGAACCGGACTGACAGCTGCTTGAAATTTTCCCCTTCGCTTTCCCTAAGGTCTCAGGTGTGGGATTCATGAGCCAGTGTCTCAGCTAGAACAGGTGTCTATCGCTGAGTAAATAGCAATTAGGCCCAAATTTCAGACTTTTTTCAAATCCCTATCTGAGGAAAAGCCCAGGAATAAATAGTTGCTGTAACGGCCAGGGGTATTGTGTAGCATTATAGCCTCCAGCTGGGCTATTACATACTATAGACGGGTGAAGAATACAAGCACCTGACAGATGTGTTCTGTTAGCTTCATTAGAAAAGAAACAAAGAAACTCCTCAATTAATAGCAGTGGAGCCAAAGGGAAGGGGGGTGCGGGAGGGAGGAATCATAGCCTGTTATTTAAACAGAGTCAGGGAGCCTTTCACTGATGGCTTAATATGATTCATTAATAAAAACAGCTTTTTGAATGCCCAGTTTAAGTCAAAAGAAATCACTAGCATGGTTTGGGTTTGGTTTTTTTTTTTTTGGTGGTGGGTATTTTTTCCCTGCAAAAGAAGGGCAAAATGACAAACTGGAGTTGCTGAATTCATTTTGTGCGAGGCTGGTCCTTCTCAAAGCCCCCTTTCCGCGGGGCGTTCATCCCTCGGGGTGGTGGTGCAGTCCTTGGGAATAGACAGGGTCACATCAAGACTTTGAGTGAGAGAGATATGCAGGACTAGTATAGAAACATTCCGCATCTCAACTAGGAAGCCTTAATGGTTTTAGAGTGTCAAAATGGAGCTCTTCAATATAATGGAAATCTGACATACCTTTCCATCACAACACGTTATTCCTGTTTTGAGGGTCTGAATTGCCAGTAAAACCCTTTTGAGCATAGTTCTGCATGCTACTTCTTTAAAAGTGTTCATGTCTCTTTACTTAATGCAGTTTTAATAATAATACATGTATGTACAAACTGTATTGTACTGCAGCTCCTTCTTATGCACAGGCATACAACAGGGTTGAGGATCCGGCAGCTAGCTGCAGAAACTACTTCTCTTCTGCTCCTAAAAAATACGATGAAGCCATCACCACCTTTTTACGACAAAGAGCACAACTCAAATGCAATGTAATTCTTAAGCTGCAGTGCTTACTGCTGGCGGTGGCAATAAGAACTATCATCTTCCCAGTACACATTTGAAAGAGAGGGAGGCATTTCAAGCATTTGCAAGTTCAGGGAGCTCAAAACACGAAGCCTTAATGCAGGATTTGAAACACGAAGAAACTGCTGCAGCGCCTCCATGGGGTGGTGTAAGATAAGTGGGAGGGAAAGGGTCATTCAGCACCTGAGAGTACCGAAGGAGCCATGCGATGCAGGTAGCCATCATTTGCGCCCTGACCTGCCAAAAGAACCCACTGCCAGATTCACCAGCCTCTGCCCGGACAAGGGGATGGTCATGGTGTGGCTCTCACACAGCAATCTTTGGATCCATGTGATCCAGGTGTGATGATGGCAAAATCAATGTAGTGAGCTGGAGGGGTTGGTTTGATGAGGTATGTTACAGAAAGACTGAGGAGACCAACAATACCGATCAGCTCCTTTCGCATATTTCCCTGCAAGTTGTTTCCCACAGCGCATTGACTGATGTTTTGTCAAAGCCTGCCTCTGAACGTACCAAAGGATGGGTCTTCCATCACTTCCCAAGGGACAGTCATCCACAACCAAATAGATCTTTCTGTCAAGAAGATTTCTTTTATATATTCAGCCTAATTTTTCCAATTCTTAATTTCATCCCATTACTTACTTAGACCCACTCCTATTGTCCTAAATAATTCACCTCCCTCAGGAATTTATCCCCTCCATGTATTTGTAGGCTATTCTTTTGTCCCACTGTAGTCTTCACTTAGCAAAGCTATCTATATTTAATTCTTTTAATCTCTCTTCATAAATTAGTCCCTCCAGCCAGTGAGGGGAAGGGCATATTAGAGATGTTATTCAGTAGTGAGCTAGGATGCTCTGTTGCGTTCTGGGGATATCTAGAGCATGGAAAATGCCTAGGGGAAGCCTAAACATTCATATTATTACTCCGCCCCCCCCCCCCCCCCCAAGTGTTTGAACTGCCGTAGACAAAGTGATATTTCTGAAGGAGAAAAATATAACTAAAGATCTCTGTTTTGTTCTTCCTTTTCGTGCCCCGCTGTTGTAAATGTCTGCTTTGTCCTCAGTTAACAACCTCCACCACCAGCTGGCCAGCTCTTGCTTACAAGCTTTGCCTTCCTTTGCACCCTAACCTAGGATTTTTGTATCTGAGTGAAAAGCAGAGAATCAGACAGTCAACGTAAAAATAGGCTAAACTATATATGATAATAAACAAATGTACTGCTGCTGTGGCATGCTGGAGCTTTTTCTATCAGGCGTGAAGAAGCTGTTTATTTGTTATAGTTTGTATACTTGTGACAAAGTTATTGCTTTTCTAATGTACATAAATTCCCAATTAATTAGATAGCACCACTATCTTATTTTTCTAACTTTACTGACAGAATCAGACAATAGCAGTAGTCTTGCCCTTCCCACCCCAAATTAATGACTTGGAGGATTCAGACTTACGAGTTAGATGCAAACTAATGACTGGTTTATTTGAATTGCTGGTTTCCTTCCTAAAGACAGTTTATATGACAGAGCTGATAGCAAAGTCTCCCTTTAGGAGAACACTGCCTAATTCTCCGTGTCTTACATTTATCTGCTGCAAATTCCTCTCTGTTTAATCAAACTCCACATCTGAAGAAACTGAAGTGACTTATACCAGGAGGTGGGGATGGTGTGGTCTTTGAACCCAGGATTTTTTTTAAAAAAAAAGAATTGTTGCTGTTGTTGTTGTTGTTGTTGTTGTTATTGTTATATTTGTACTTCATGGCACTTTTCCTTTGTAGCTTAAACACTCCTTTATTAGTAAGTGGAATTTCATACTAAAACTTACATCCTACCACAATTTCAGGGTAACCATTAGTATTTGTTAAAGGAACTGCAATAGTATTTGACTTTTGTCTTGCAAACAGATTTTCAATTGCCTTAAATACATCCAAAGACTTGGAAAGACTAGGCCTGTGCACTGGAATCATTTAAATATCTAAAGGAGAACTGCAGAATCCAGCACATGAACCAGTGCCCATAATTGGCTCTGATACTTCAACAATTTATTTATTTTTCTCTACAGCTGACTTAATACCATAAAATGAATTCAGTACTTGCCAAAATGCCTATTGCAAAAAAAAAGTGGAACAATTCATATTTGGGTCATACAAACCTGAAAAACATTAGAGACCAATAAATGATGTCTTCTGGAGGGTATGAAAATAAACAGACCCGCATGTTAATGTGAACCAACTCAGTCTTTAACCCATGGGCTATTATTTTTTCTTTTTGCATTGTGGCAACACATAGGAGCGCTTCTGGTTATAAATGCTGAAATCCCAAATAATCCTTAACTCAATAGTTTTCACACTACGGAAAGTAATTGGATCAGGAGGAAGCGAGGGAGGTATGTGCACATGTAGAGGAAAAAAACGTCAGTGGCATGCACCAGGTGTCCTACCAGTGGCTTCTTTCTCTCAAGTATTTCTTCTTTCCTACCACAAAGCCTGTTTGCCTGTTCAGTGACCAGACTGATGGCTTAACGTGGCTGGTGGTGGCTATTTCCAGACTTAAGAGATGCCCACAAAGAAGACTTCATCCACAAATTGTGAGAGCCTCAGTTCCTTCCCTCTGGAGTCTCGGGGCCAAGCTCCTGGTGTGGTATCCCCCCATGTCCGACAGCTTTGTTCCAAAAGAAGCGCAAAGTACACATTTACTTCTCTTGCTATGTTTATGGGTCAACTTGAGAGCAAAATGCGAACACACAGAGGCTGGAAAGTCTATTTTAATCTCTGGGTTTGTTATATTTTCTTCTTTCATCATACTGCATTGCAAATTATTCTAGTTCTATTTCTCTGGTGTATTAAACTAGTGCATTGCCAAGTCTCAGCTCTCCATTCAGGTTCTGGCATCAAAGCCTTAGGCCAATTTTATTTCATTTGTATTTGCTGTCAGAGCAATGTCTTTATTCTAAAATGCCCTTCTCATATCAACTTCTCAGGTGCCTTGACAGAAGTAGAAAGTGTGAGGAAGAAAACCCTCCCCCACACTGCAGTCTGCAGTTTTGCTTTTATGTTTTCACTCTCTCTGAGGGGGGAAATGTACAGCACACCTCGAGAAAATGGAGTTCAGGATGCCATTTAGCAATGAAGGGGATTTTTTTCTAATCTTAGCTGGGCACTTGACCTGTTCATACAGTCTTTCTATTTTATTTATATGTATGTGTATATATAGGGGGGTGTATACATATATGTATGTATATAAAAAACACACACGCTTTTAAAAAATACTCATGCTGCTGTTGCGCTGGGCTAATTTATTTTCAACTGTGAGCGGCACATTTACTCAATCACAAACAAAATTTCAGTAAAGCAGAGTGAAAATCCATCACGTCCAATTATGATGACAATGCAGGGCTGTGCAGCTGAGGGTTAGACCAGGACCAGTTGTTTTGGTTGCGGCCATCAAGGATTGCGATGGAGCTTTTTTTACGTGTGGGTAGAAAAGTGATTTAAACTGGGTGACAGGAAGCCCAAATCATTTTGTCATATTAAAGACTGTCAAGGACCCACCTCAGGATGGAAATGTTTGATGTCAAGTATAGCTCCAGAATTAGGCAAGGTAACGGCAGCTGTAAACAGGACATCTTAAACATCACAGGTCAAGGGGAAGCATAAGAAAAGTTTATCTTTTGGCATCGCACGTTAAGCAGTAATCGTACTTGATAATAATAGCTTTTAGTCTTCTGTTTAATATTCCCTGTTGTGTCCAGCAACGGACACTTTGCATTCTAACAATTTTTATTTTCCAAGCACAAATGTGTGCTATCTATAAAATTACATGCACTTAAACGTATATAACCAAACTTTAAATATCCACGTGTGTACAGGCACATCTGACTGCAGCATCCACGCGTTGCTGACACTAAGGATGCTGAAATTCCTGGGTCACATACCTTTGCAAAGATCTTAGTGAGCAGCGATGTCGCAGTGGTGCAAGAGGAACAGGGCAGTGTTGTCCTCCCCCTCACACTGTTCTCAGAATTAATGACTCTCACCCCTTTAAAAATAACAATGATTTGGGTTCCACAAAATACAGACACCTTTCCAAGCACAAACACATGCATACGTGTCTTGAAGGCTACTCCCCATTAAATGCTTTGGTTTTGGATAGTTTGATCTGTTTCCTCACTGGTTTAAGGCAGAACAATGGGTTTCTCAATTGAGGAATGTGCATGTTAAAGGCGGGGATCGGATGAGACCTCTGTACCAAGGCAATGAGTTTCACCAGGGCATTCGAAATAAATCTAATCTACAGAAATCATCGCTATGTTTAGGATCCCACAAAATGTTGTGCCTTAGGAATGGAGTATTTCAGAAAATAGTTGAACAGGGCCAGTTTTTTAACATCAACAGCCAGGAAAAAGAAACCTCGCTTCACTGTATTGCTAAGTGAATGCAGCTGACTGCTCCCTTGCAAGCAGTGATGATTCAAATTCCTCCAAAATTGTAACAACTTCCAGTAATGTTTTCCTTTGACAGCTCTGGAACAAACTTTTTCATTCATTCACTGTTTTCTCTGAAGATTTATGTCAAAATTAGGGGTGAGTAAAGCCTGCTTCTTTCCGTGCTTTCTTTTGCTTTTCCCCACAGCTCTGCTTTATTCTTTACTGGAAAAACAAGTTGAGGCTAAAGAAGAAGCAACAACAACAGAAAACAAAATTATCAAAGCAGGTATCAGTAAAATAAAAATGGAAAAATTTGAAAGGAGAAGGTGATTTTTTTCCCCTTTTGGCAAAGACCTATTTTTTCCACAGGCCGGGGAAGAGCAGAAACCTCTCTACAGTCTACCTAGAAACTGCTGTCTGGATGCATATTCACATTTCAGAGACTATAATGACAGATGTGAGAGAAGAGAGATTTTTACAGGAATTGGATGAGAAAAACTATGGGAGTGAATCAAATTTTCTTTCTTTGGGTGAGCAGATACAGAAATGTAGCACACATTCATACTATTATCTCTTTATTGTTCATACGATAATGTGTTTTGATTTGCTGCAAATTACAGAAGACTTAAAATACTAATTTTAAAAAACTTTCCCTGCCTGCCTCTCTCTCTCTCACTCACCCACATTTATTTTCTATACAATAACTCTCTCCAGTGATCATTAGAAGAATATACTCTCAGAGCTGGGAAGCCTGAGATGATGCACTGAAGAGCCACTCCTACAGCCACTTCTACCAGGGTCATACAGGGGTTGATAGTGACATTTTTGTGTTTCTTTTCTGGTCTTTACGCTTTTCTGTGTGCTGTTTTTAAGGCAGTATACTCAGGGTGAAATTTAGAAACCACAAATTTGTTGATGTCCCTAGGAAAAAAAATACCCTATGGACATTTCTTCGCACATAAAATATAGGAGTGAGAAGCCATGACTTTAAATGAATTCAGTATCACTGTTTTACTCATGTTAGATCAAAAGTTTGAGAAACAGTATCTGGATAATGGAAGTTCATTGTTGTATGATACAAATCAACAACCATAGTAAGCCTGAAAACAGTTTACCACAAAGCAAACTCCCCATCTCCCAAGCATCCTGGTACATACAAACTAAACATACCCAGATCTGAGGTTCCACATGAAAACCCAACTGTTTGGAAGTTAAACCAAATGAAATCTTGTTTCATTAATTCAAGCCCACCATAGAACTGCCTCTGCTAATATCTACGTTTCAGTCAAGACTACTTTTGACATTTCTGTAAGTAGTAAACAGGCAATGGGAGCAGTGTCCTCACCTACTTTATGAGAAGAAAGAGTTATGGGGAAAGCAGGTATTCGTAATTTGGACACAGAATTGCACAAAGGTATATTTTTGGCAGGCAGAGCAGCAACCAGAGTTACCGGTCCTAAAAAATGCCCAGACAACATCTAAGCACTCTTGAGAAATACCTCCCAAAACATTTGCTCTGCACTAGTTCTGCATATCTGAATGCTTTTGCCACAATGCAAATTGTCATCGTAGGACTCAGTGCAGAAGCAAGATACCACAGGGGGTCATGAGCAATGGGGAAAGGAAATTGCTGTGAGGATAGCACCTGGACAAGGCACGGGAGTCAGAGGGGCACTGGGCCACTGGCACGGGCTGATGGGGAAAGGAGCAGGCGGGTGCTGAAGGAAATACCTGGGAGTTTCTCAGCTAGGACCTGGCTTGAGACCAGGGTAGTCCAGCAATGCTGTGTTTCTGAAGAGAGCAGTGCAAACAGAAGTGAGGCCCACCAGAGGTGTAGGTGATCCCATGGAAAGTCTTGGGACAACTCTAGCCCAGCGTGGAGCTCATACTAACGTCACAGTCACCAGGTTTGCATTCTCTTGGGAAGCGTGTGCGTTTCCACACCGGACAAACCTGGTGTGCCCAACTGCCCCAGATCCTAGGGAGTCAGCACGACCAACGTCGTGGCCAGCACCGCTCCCACAGGGTTCCTGCAGCACGGACCAACCTCGGTAGGGTTAAGAAAGGCAAAAGGCTCAGATAATGCTGGTCTTGCTTGGCCTGATCCTCCTGCCGGGAAAAGAGGAGGCAGAACAAACACTGGTGAGTTTATCAGAAACAAGAGATGATTTATTGAGAAAGTGTTCCAACAATTACTTCTTTGAAGGAAGCTGGCATCTCGCCCCTTCAACAGTGCCGCTTACCATCCGCTCCAAAATTAGGTAAGCAAATCCCTCCTGGCCTTTTCCCACCAGGAAGAGCGCCAGTCTACTCCATCCATGAACCCTGAATCCCAAGTACTTGATATAAACTGACAATTGATAGCCAATACTATTGGCAGACCCACTCATCAAAGCTAATTGCACAACAGGAAACATCCTGTTCAGTTCATCATTGTGTAATTCGGTGCTATATTATTAGAGATATGAGCAAAGTTTCCATAGGAAGAGAGATTTAAAAGAACAGGACCTCTAGTTTAGGGAAGTAACAAAAACAGGGATTCACTAGCCTATGTGACACAAAACAATCTACTTTTGTGTTATCTACTGTTTCTCATAATGAAAGAACAAGAGATAGCTAAAAAAAAAATGAAAAGCATTCAATTGAAAACTGATAAAAGGATTTATTTATTTGTATACAACATGCAATTAACTTCGGGAGCTAACTGTCAACAGATATGACTGGAAAAAAAAATCAGTAGGATTAGGAGTTTATTTGGATATTAAGAATATATATCACTGCAAAACTAACTTGCCAAGCTGTGGTTTTTTTCTCCTGCAGTTAGTAAAAACAACCAACAACTTCGCTGAAAATTCCTGGAGCATTTTGAGGTAGTCAACCTGAAGATTTAAAAGGACTTAGTGAAAATCACTGAAAAATCATAATCGTACCCCACTTGCTGTCTCATAATTTTATTATGCTGACAGGCTGTGAAACCAATTTGTTGACAAATACCGTAATGTTCAAACTTTGCTCTTGCAGTTCATTAGCACAGCAACACCTTGGTGCAACAAAAAAATCAAACCTGTGTCCCTTTCATTTTCCCGTCATGAAAAGATTATATTTATTTTTAAATGTACTTACCTAATAAGCATATAACTCCTCAGACATCTCAAGTCACTCCTTACCGTAGATTTGCTCTACGTACAAAGTACTACTTAGACCCTCTGAAAGCTGGGCCAGGAACGAATAATCCTGATGTCCTGTCTCATCTGAGTTACCTAAAAGTGTGCACAAGCAATCTACCCCCTGCCAGCAAAGATTTTAATCTGAGTTTTCTGAGATGTAGTTCATTCTAGTGAACAAACACCAGATGTTTCCTGCACATAGGAAAAGTGATTGGAACAAGGTTCAACAGAGAAGTGCGAAGGCCCTGGTCTGCCTTGCTGCCACCAGAAATCAGCAGTAAACCCCAATACATTCAGTCTGAGGGTTATACAGGCTTCTGACTCCAGTGTCTCCTTCGTTCAGAAGTCCCAACATAGTTTAACCTGTCTTTCTAATAAGATGCTTGGCTGACGGATCCTACAGTTTCACCTTTGCAAACGTGTGCCAAATTATCTTCCAGCCTTGAACTGACTTCTTCCTAAACTCATGAGGTAAGCTACTGCATGTCTCACTGATTTAAATTCAAAGTCAACAGGATACATCTTCTGCAATCTGCATCTTACTTATGGCTCACGCTTCCAAAACATGACAACTTTGAGACATGGGTTAAAAATGGAGGAAGCTATTGCATAATACGTATTGCAGCTCATTTTACATGCCTAAGCCTGTGAAATACCTTCTCTAATCTACCTCATACTTTCTGTCAAACAGTTCTACCAGATTTGTTAAAAAACAGATATGCAAATTTTAGGTAGAAAGGAGATTTTTTCAGGAAATTGAACATAAGGGGTATCAAAATGAGACTTGATTGTAAAAAGGCATTAATTCAACTGCAACTGCTTCGTAATTCAGAGTATTAGATTAATGCTTTATGAGCACATTATCTACAAGTTAACGTAAATGCTGTAACAAACTGAAATTCAGAGATAGAGTCTGTTCACCGGTTTGGCTTGGACCCTCTCCACAGAGGCTTTATTAATCAGCGCAGAAAGTTTAGTCTAACCTTTGCCAGTCAGTTCAAAGTAGAGAAGCTTCCTGAAAGACGACAGAAATGTCTTTCATGCTTGCAGGCACCTAGCAGCTCTCTCTGCTCTAGCCACAGGGTTGGCTCAGACCTTCCCACCTCACCTCATCACTGCTGATGCGCGAGACCACCCGCGCCACGACCGAGGCGTCGCCACTGCGGGTGCAAGAGCGAGCCCAGCTGAAAAGCAGGCTGCATCTGTCACACGGAAAGAATCAAAAGCCGAAGCTCTGTATCGCTGGCAATGCCCTCGAAGCACTGCAAGACACGCACGCACTTCGCAACGCAACAGCGGTGACGTTTCAGTCCCACGCTTTGCCCTCCGTCCCAGCCGCGCCAGCCGGAGCCCACCATATTCCCACCCTACGTCCTTTTACTTTTGCATAGTCTGGCACACACAAGAAGAACAGCTGAATCAGGAAGAAGCAGAGAATTGCTGTTTAACAACGTTACAAATGTTAACCTAAACAAACTAATGAACAAAAACCCGGCGCGGCAGTAATAGTGATGAAGCCACGGCACTTTATCATAATCCCATCTAGCGCGACAGGGAATTTTTGTCAATATGTTTCATGCTCAGAAAATGTACTGCTCAGCGCTTTGACACTGTACTAGCCACACACATTTTCTTTCATTGGGGAAAGGTTTCTCTTTAAAAGCACACATTGGATTCAAATCCATGTCCTCCCATACAGACTTCCCCGCTCATTCAAACGGGGACACGTGGCTGTGCCCGCATAAGCACAGTGCACTGGGAGAAAGCTCCAAGAATATGGCCAGAGGTCCTTGAGACAATTTTCAAGGACGTTTATGTGACAGGATATTAGGAACATTTTTTTAAGGAACTTACTCACTGAGAACCTTAGAGGTCTGGCACAGAGACATGTAATTATATCCCGTAACAGATTAGCAGTGGAGGCAAGTATTGGGCCTCCACAAGTGACCAGTATGAGCAGTCCCAGTGACAAGGCAATGCAATTTATAGTACATAGTTATGAAATAACTTACCCACTTGAAAAATGTCTTCTGAAGCTAGACAGTGGGTCTCTGAGTTATGCCATGGAGCAATAGGGTTTATTCCACTGAAAGATTAAATAATCTCTAATACTGTGCAGAGTCCAGCTCTCCTTCCCCTTTAGGCACCCTCTGGGTCACACACCTCTGTGAGCACCTTACAAGACTCTGGTCTACTCTACGTTTCATGCATTTTCCCCTCTCTCTCAAGGTTATCTTTCCATATCTCTAACAACTTCCATAGCCGACTTCAATCTTTTCATATTGCCGATCCTTTCAACTTTCATCTCGAGCTTTTTTTTTCTTCTTTTCTTTAATCAGATGAACTGAGAAGTTTTGCAAGATAGACTAACTTTCCTCCTCTGGCTGAAGACACTATAACTACACAAAGGAGGGTTCATTTTTTTAATCCCATGGACTCTAACACATTACTTGCATTGTTTTTTCTGGAGATCCCACTACCACCTGTGATTTACTCAAACTATTTCCATTAATGTCCTTCACCTTTTTCCACTATTTGTATTTGGTTCTGAGCAATGTACCCACCTGAACTCATCAAGTTACTCTGAAGTTCCTCACAGTTTTCAGGAGCTTTGAACACCCTGAACATTTTTGCATCCGCTCAAATATTGTTAGGCGCATTAATGAAAACATTAGGTATCAGCTCTCAAAAGAATTAAGCACCCCATTCCCACGGATGAAGCACCTATGAGAGTCAAAAGACAAAGGCAGGCTTATCGCCCACTTTCCATTTTCTTCCAGTATCTGTAGCGCCTGTAAACCTGTCTTGTGATATTGTTCTATCAGTTACTGGTAACTAGTAATTTTACCTCTAATGGAAGTTCTTTTGCTGTTCGCTTTTACTGAACATGCAAAGTTCTTTCATCCTCCAATGATTCAAATGAACAGGAAGGCCTTATTGTGCTGCCGCGCAGGCAGACACCGGGACAGCGGGGTTTGGGCCAAAGGGTGCGAAAAGCTGAGAGCGTGGAATTTACTCTACCATAAAGCAGCGTTAACTCTCAGGCAATCAGCATTAACTCCCGAGAAATCACTTGATACCCTCCTGAGAGCGCTGTGGGACCGCAAGGGTGAAGCCCTGAGGACGGAGCTGCTGCTGCCTGCCCACGCTGGCAGGCAGCCTTCGGCGCAGCTAACAGCCTGCCACTGCGGGGAAGCAGCCTTGGGCGGATGCAACAGCCTGCCACAGTGTGAGATAGCCATAGCCTTTAAAAGTGGATAAGAAAGAATAGAAGGGAAACGGTGTAAAATGTCACATCCAGACAAGAGAACAAATCAAAGGGATTTTTTTTTTTTTGCCTCCTTATAGCAGGAAAAAAGTACTCACAGGAGTTTCTTATCCCTTTCTCCGTCATTTTTTTTTTTTGCTTCTCAGGTTTCTTTCATGCAGGGAAATAATTCTCTCTCTGTTGACACCTATGCAACCACAGACGTGTCAGCATGAGCTGACTGGGTGGAAAAGAAAAAAAATATTTACCCCCAGCATTTCTGCGATCTGCTGCATTGCCGTTAGTGCCGTGATTTATCGGCGCCCGTTACATATTTTAGCTTAAGCTTCTCAGTCACCCAAATGATTTCCTCTCAGCAAATGAGAAATACCAGTGAGCTGTGCAAGTTCGCGGGAAAGAGGGCGAAGGGGAAAACAAGCCAGATTCCGCACACATCCCCCCAAGCATCTGCCTCAAAAATGGGAGTAACACAGCGCGGGGGCAAACACCCGGAGATGGATGCTGAGAGATGCAGGGGAAGGGCGGGGTACCCCGGGGGCAAGGAGCACCTGCAGCTCCCCCCCCTCGCCCCTTAGGCCAGCAGCCCCGGCTCCCCGCCCGGACCCCGAAGCCCCTTTTCTACCCG